>NC_141026.1:57420000-57437500 GCF_052040795.2 Danio rerio | reverse complement strand
CATCATAGTCTTCTTTTTTTGCACTTATTAAACCCTTTATTTAATAATTTCTCTCTGATTTTTGATACAAGTGTCAAAAATGAAATAAAATCAATGCTTTCATGATTCTGTTCCAAATACCTACTCTGCTCCCTTCCTAGACACTATTTTAGACATCTTTTTTTTTTCTAACTATATGAACTAAAGCCCACAATAAAACTCTTCACTTTACACTTTCTCTTTGATTTAAGTTTTTTTCTGTTTGTTTGTTTTGATTTAAAATAAAAAATAATGGATGCATGATTCTGTTCTAGTCTGTTTTAGTCTTTAGTTCTGTTTTAGTCTTTTTATTTTTTAATCATAAACTATTTTTTTTCTAACTATATTCAATAAAACGCACAACAAACTCTTAATTTTATATTTTCTCTCTAATTTTTGATACAAAAAAAAAAAAATTAATGCATGCATGATTCGGTTCCAAACGCCTACTCCACTCCCTACACCATTTTAGGCACCATAGTATCTCCTTTTTAATTTTTTTTAATTGTAAAGTATACTTTTCTAACTATATGCACTAAACGCATAATAAAACTCTTTATTTTACACTTTCTCTCTGATGTTTTTGATACAAAAGTGAAAAACAAAATAATATTAAATAAATGCATGCACAAGTCTGTTCCAAACACCTACTCCACTCCCTATCTACCTCGACCCTATTTTATGCATCTTTTAAATTATAAACAAAATTGTCTAACTATATGCACTAAAACCCTGATACAGGAATGGAAAAAAATCTAATAAAAATCAATGCATGCATGATTCTGTTTTAAACACCTACTCCACTCCCTATCTAGATACTATACTACGCATCTTTTAAATTATAAACAAAATTGTCGAATTTTATGCACTAAAACGCACACTGAAACTCTTCATTTTACACTTTCTCTCTCAGATTTTTGATACAAGAATGAAAAACTAAATAATTAAATATCAATGCATGCACAAGTCTGTTCCAAACACCTACTCCACTCCCTACCTAGACAGCATTTTAGGCATCAAAGTCTCCTTTTTTATTTTTTAAATGATATGTTTTTTTTTTCTAACTATATGCACTAAAACCCACAATAAAACCTCTAATTTTACTCTCTCTATCTGATTTTTGGATACAAGCATGATAAACTAAATAAAAAATCAATGCATGCACGATTCTGTTCCAAACACTTACTACACCCCCTACCTACACAGTATTTTAGACATCATCATAGTCTCTTTTATTATTATTATTATTATTATTATTATTTTTTTTTTATTTTTTTTTTTTAAATCATGAACAATTTTTCCTAACTACATGCACTTTGTTCTTTCAGGGTTCTGGTCACATGGTTCCCACCGATAAACCAATAGCAGCATTCACAATGTTCAGCCGCTTCATCACCAAACAGCCTTACTAGAAAATACATGCACACTCACTCAGGCCTTCTACTGTGCTTTTTAAATCTGAATTTGCACTGTCACACGGGTAAAATAATTGAAATGTGGACCACTGACTGTTCCTCTCACCATTTAAAAGCGATCACACCTTCTGTTGGAGCTTTAAGTGCTTTAGTCTTGTGAACTAAATGAACCTGCTGTACATGCAGTAATGAGCGATTCACCGCCTGTACGCCACTGCTTCCAATCAAATGTGATTTAAAGACAAAGATGCGGAGTGTTTATGAGTTTAAAGTCAATCCGATGACTATTTTGAGCGATGGATGATGCACATATTGCACAATTTTAGCTTCAATATTAAAGCATAAAGAGTAGCCTTTTTTAAAAGTCATTGCACAGATTATTTTTGTCGTGTTTCTATTAATGCCACACTGTGATGCTCAGTTTAAAACTATTCCTGCAACCTGCGGTACGTTTTTGTGTGCTTTTATAAGGGAATAACATCTGTGGCTTTCTTTTTTTTTCTCCCAATGTTCGTTTTAATTAAAGACCACTTTTCTATGATTTCTTTTTGTGATCCTTTTATTATGGAAAATGGTGCATTCAATAACTTCAACGATGAACTTATCGAACATTCTAATTTTAACACTTCGCTTTTATAACACAAGGAACTGCGATTTCAATCACAAACTAATCTCCTGTTAAACATCAATATAAAATATAACTTGTACAAAAAAAAAAATCCTAATTCACAACCTAAAAATGAATAGTGTTCTCCAACTAAGCACAGAGTATAACAGTATAACGTGTGTGTGTGTGTTTAACACCTGTCCAGTCAAACTTTTCGGTCCCACTTTATATTAAGTGGCCTTAACTAATATGTACTTACACATGAGTTAATAGTTTGTTATAATGTACTTATTGTGTAAATACATGTATTTACTGTGTACTTATGCTTGATTAAATACATGTATGTAAATACATCTGTAATTAACTTTTGTAAATGCATTTGTAAATACACTGTTGACCATCCCTTACACCTTAACCCACCCTTAAACCTACCCATACTACCAAACCTGTCCATAACCCAACCTCTATCCCTACTCAAAAGCACCACAAGTGTTCTCAAATACATTATAAACACAGTAAGTACATTGTATTTATTTTTTTGATGTAAGTACATAGTAGTTAAGGACACTTAATATAAAGTGTCACCAATTTTTCCAACTCGTTTTTCTTGTGAAAGTGTGTAAATGTTTGGAGGAGAGCCTGATTTCAATGCATGAATCGGTCAGATGCTGTAAAGTGTCTGTTTGGATCCTCCTGAACATCTCATTGGTAATGCTGCTTTATCTAAATACTGCTTGTACTGGGAAATGCTTTGTGCAACAGTTATTTACACTAAGTATAAATGCGTCATGAGGTATTTACAGAAAGCAAATAACGGTAAATGCTGTTTGCACAAAGAGTAAATATAAGTAGTGTAGTATTTGGCTAAAAGGGAAAATATCGAAGCAGTTGAGGGGAGAGTTTGTGAATAGGCTTTTGACCCATGATTGAGTGCATTTTAAAACAAATGGCAAAGACCAGAAATCTTATTTAAGTGTCTTCACAACTAGGTTATTTTACAGTGTAGATATCTATAAATAAATATCTATTATTTAACAGTTTCTGCATTTTGTGACTGCTTTTATTATTTCTGCTTTTAAATTGCATTATGGGATGTTTCTTACAACGTTTAACCTTTTCAAGTTTTTTTAAAAAGTGACTTTTATTTTCATTTTTAATAGTTTAAAGTGATCTATTGTCTGTTTTGTTGTTATATATTACGCAACAAAAACCTTGTAATAAACCGCCAGTCCCTTTTTTTTGTTGTTATTTTACAGACTTATTTCTCTATATATTATTTCAAACTTTTAAATCTCAATAAAAGTCACTTTGTTAAGCTGAAGAATTTAATTTTCAGCATCAAAAATCAACAGAGCAGAGATCAACATTGTGTGGGAATGAGTGTTTCCCAGAGCTGGGTTGCAGCTGGAAGAGCATCCACTGTGTAAAACATATGCTGAAATAGTTGTCGGTTCAATCCGCTGTGGCGACCCTTGATAAATAAGGGACTAAGCTGAAGGAAAATAAATGTTAATGTACTAGAATAGTGTGTACTCAATTTATGGGTCAATATGAGGCTTTAAAGCAGGGGTCACCAATCCTGGTCCTGGAGGGCCGGTGACCCTGCAGTGTTTAGCTCCAACTTTCCTCAACACACCTGCCTGGGTGTTTCAAGTATAGACCTTTTTCTTGGAACGCAAAATTACTCATTATGCTTTGCGTGTATGCGCAAGGAGAATGCGAAGAACTTCCGGTCGGCAGCTGATGCGTGTAAACAGTCACATTTGGACAGCTTTGAAACGATCTATTTTACCTGCTTTTATCCTCTTTGAACTAACACTGTTGTCCATCAGCATCATCTCCTGGATTGATCATTTAAAGAAATGCGATCTAATAGGATGGAAAACAGCTGCTGTGAGGCGGTTTCCCCTCGTTGTCAGACGACATCTTCTGCAGTTTAAATGAAGCCTCGTCATCGCTAAAGTCAACATTTTCTCTTTATTTCACATATATAACCAGCCCAAACAAATGTAATTCACCAAAATGTTTGACACACACACATAGCCTGTACTGTGCCACTGATACACTGATTTAATAACGGTGACAGTGAAAATATAGGCTAGTGTCATTTCGAAATGACAGAAAAACACAAACCATGGTGAATACAACACACAAAATAAAACACAAACGTCTCGTGATTAGAATGAACAGCAAATCAGCCAGCAGAGGATCAATAACAGACTTTTATTGGTCATTTTTGTAAATTGCACGACTTTCATACCTGCCCTGCTGAAAAATCCAGCTTAAACCAGCCTAGGCTGGTTGGCTGGTTTTATCTGGTCAACCAGGCTGGTTTTAGAGGGGTTTTGGCCACTTCCAGGCTGGTTTCCAGCCATTTCCAGCCTGGTCTTAGCTGGTTAGGCTGGGAGATGACCAGCTAAAACCAGCCTGACCAGCTAAGACCAGGCTGGAAATGGCTGGAAACCAGCCTGGAAGTGGCCAAAACCCCTCTAAAACCAGCCTGGTCGACCAGCTAAAACCAGCCTAGGCTGGTTTAAGCTGGATTTTTCAGCAGGGCAGGTATGAAAGTCGTGCAATTTACAAAAATGACTTAAAATGGTGTTAAGTCTCATGCCAGTACTCTCATGCCAGTACTCTCATGCCAGTACTCAGTCTCTCTCTCTCTCTCTCTCTCTCTCTCTCTCTCTCTCTCTCTCTCTCTCTCTCTCTCGCTCTCTCTCTCTCTCTCTCTCTCTCTCTCTCTCTCTCTCTCTCTCTCTCTCTCTCTCTCTCTCTCTCTCTCTCTCTCTCTCTCTCTCTCTCTCTCTCTCTCTCTCTCTCTCTCTCTCTCTCTGTGTGTGTGTGTGTTAAAGAGCCGCTGAGCTAACAGCTGACAGGCCGGGAACGCAAACAGACACTGTATTTCTGACGGCAGACACGTGAACTAGGGAACGTTTTTCTCGTATTTCTGACGCGCTTGAACCACATGTGACAGATTATAACGGCTTTAACAGACACATTTCTAAGTTGTGTGTCACAAAAACACTCTGTTATCCATTAAAAACGGTATTGAAACCCATTTTCGGAGCGCAAATTACCAGTTGTACAAGCTGTAAACGGAAGTTTTTAGCATTCTACCGGAAGACGCTGGTCGCTATGGCGCCCTCCATGCAGCAGCCATGAAAAAGGTCTATACCTAAGACCTTGATTTAGCTGGTTCAGGTGTGTTTGATTAGGGTTGGAGCTAAAATCTGCAGGACACCAGCCCTCCAGGAACAAGTTTGATGACCCCTGCTTTAAAGCAATGAATTATCACCACTAATATTGAACATATTACCATTGAATTATTTTATTACCTATTCAGAAATGTTACATAAGGCAGCGCTGCTTATCAGCATTAAAGCAAATTCGAGCATTATCAATCAGTTTTTCTGCCCTAAGTGTGTATTCAGAGAGTAAAGGTGGTGAATGTGGAGTTGATGTTGACTGTGGTGACAGGAGGTTTTGAGGATCAGTTAAACGTCATGCTGGAAGGTTAGTTTTCTTCTCGCAAATCCCTCATTATTGTTGTAGTGTCTGTGCAGGACACGCGCGCATCAACATCTTCACTGCGCTTAAATGGAGTTGTCGGATTCTCCCACCAGCTTCCCCTCGATCATTTCTCTCAGACCCGTCTGGAAGTGTAAATTCGCCCCCACGATGATGTAGCCCTGTTGAATCACAGACAGAGAACTGCTATCAATGCACAAAAACTAAATGATAAATCACCATACACTCACTGGCCACTTTATTAGGTACACCTTACTAGTACAGAGTTGGACCCGCTTTTGTCTTCAAGAACTTTTGGTCCATTTTGAGATGATAGGGTCACGCAGTTTCTTCAGATTTGTCGGCTGCACATCCATCCTGTGAATCTCCCGTTCCACCACATCCAAAAGGTGCTCTATTGGATTGAGATCTGGTGACTGTGGAGGCCATTTGAGTACAGTGAACTCATTGTCATGTTCAAGAAACCAGTCTGAGATGATTCACGCTTTGACATGGCGTGTTATCCTGCTGGAAGTAGCCATCAGAAGATGTGTACACTGTGGTCATAAAGGGACATGGTCAGCAACAATACTCAGGTTGGCTGTGGCGTTGACACAATGCTCAGTTGGAACTAATGGACCCAAAGTGTGCCAAGAAAACACCATTACACAACCAGCCTGAACCATTGATACAAGGCAGGATATATCCATGCTTTCATGTTGTTGACGCCAGATTCTGATGCAACCATCCGAATGTCTCAGCAGAAATGGAGACTCATCAGGGCAGGCAACGTTTCTCCAATCTTCTATTGTCCAGTTTTGGTGAGCCTGTGTGAATTGAAGCCTCAGTTTCCTGTTTTTAGATGACAGGAGTGGCACTCGGTGTGGTTTTCTGCTGCTGTAGCCCATCTGCCTCAAGGTTGGACGTGTTGTGTGTTCAGAGATGCTCTTCTGCAGACCTAGCGAGTGCTTGTTTGAGTTGTTGCCTTTCTATCAGCTGGAACCAGTCTGGCCATTCTCCTCTGACCTCTGGCATCAACAAGGCATTTGTGTCCACAGAACTGCCGCTCGCTGGATATTTTCTCTTTTTCAGACCATTCTCTGTACACCCTAGAGATGGTTGTGCGTGAAAATCTCAGTAGATTAGTAGTTTCTGAAATACTCAGACCAGCCCGTCTGGCTCCAACAACCATGCCACCTTCAAAGTCATCTAAATCAACTGTCTTCCCCATTCTGATGCTCGGTTTGAACTGCAGCAGATCATCCCGACCATGGCTACATACCTAAATGCATTGAGTTACTGCCATGTGATTGGTTGATTAGAAGTTTTTGTTAACGAGCAGTTGGACGGGTGTTCCTAATAAAGTGGCCACGAAGTGTAATTTCACAGTTCATTGATTACAAATAACTTAAATTGAACCTGTAATACAATTCTTAATGTAGTGCACTCTTCTCTGTGTGCTAAAGTAGCTGTTTTTTGCATTACAATTGAGAAATGCTGGGATATGTATAACTACACTGTAAAAATATCTGTTAATTAAGAGTTTTCCAATTTTGTGTTTGTTTACGGTTGTGAATTGCGTTATGGGATGTTGATCTCTGCGCTGTTGACTTTTGATGTTGAAAATTCAACTGTACAGTTTGATAAAGTGACTTGTATTGACATTTTAGTAGTTTGGAATAATTTAGAGAGAAATAAGTCTGTAAAATAGCAGAAAATGTACTGTTGGTTTATTACGAAGGTTTTTGTAGCGTAATCTAGAACACCAACACAGACAATAGATCACTCTAAACCAGTGGCGCAAAAAGGGGGTATGCAGTATATGCAGTGCATAGGGGCGCCACACATGGGGGGGGCGCCATTGTGCCAAAACTATTTTTGAAATTATCCATATTAAAAGTTTCAAATAATGTATATATTTTTTTGTTAAAAAAATGTATTTAGCATTTTATACGAGTATAATATTGTATTTTATTAAATTAAAAAATCATTTCACCCCTCCCCCATTTTTATACCACATGTTATTATGAATTTATTATGTATCATATTGATTCATCAGGCCTTTTGGTAACTTCTTAGCTCAAAACTATTTTAATTTTAGCTACAAACAAAGTTATAACATTTCAATTAAATAGAACATTTCACACTGTTTGTTTCTGTTTTTTTACACTAAACATTTGACAGTCTTTTTTATTTCACTTTTAGCAGTTTCAGTCAATTGTTCTTGCAAAGACAGACCTTCTGCCTCAGTCTGAATGTGAGAAGTAATTGCAATGTTCTTTTGCCCTTTAGGACTCCCATGTCTATCATTTTGTTTTGACAAATGTACTACAAAAAGTCCAAAAGCAAGGCTAGTCAAGGTGCTATAATCATTTAGTAAGTGAAAATTAAATTAAGAAGAAATTTGGGCTGGTATGAGATGCATTTCTTTGTGACTTAACATGCTTAATGTAATTATACCTTTTGCTATACTTCAAACTATTACAGTTGTGTTCAGAACTGCGAAACTGTTTTTTTAAGCATATTGATATCTTTATGAAAAAATATCTTTAATTTATTGATGGAAATATTTTCCACATTTTATCACTTGCCTGTTATAAAATATAGTTGGATTGAAGGGAGGCGCGCGAAAGTTGAAGCCGCATACCCATCAGTACATGTGAAGTTGCGCCCCTGCTCTAAACCAGCGGTTCTCAAACTTTTTTCATCAAGTATCACCTCAGAAAAGAATCGCCTCTCCAAGTACCACCATAGTGAACATTATTGAAATA
This sequence comes from Danio rerio, assembly GCF_052040795.2. Classification (NCBI taxonomy): domain Eukaryota; kingdom Metazoa; phylum Chordata; class Actinopteri; order Cypriniformes; family Danionidae; genus Danio; species Danio rerio. The sequence continues at coordinate 57,429,182 of NC_141026.1, read as the reverse complement.
CAGTATAGCGTAGTAGGACTAATTAAGCAGCCACAGCACAGTTCAAAAACCAGGCAGATTAATTCCTATTATTAAGAACATTTATTATTGTAAGCCACTTTAAACATTATAGTTAAAACAATAACACTGTACTGTGCTTATATGTAAAAAAACAAACAAAATGTCAACGTTTTAATTCAAATGTGCTTTTAAAAGTTTAATTAAAATGGTAGACTACTGTTCTTAAAAAGTAAAAAAAAAAGACTAAAACTTCTGGATTTAAATGTAAAGTATTAACATATAGTAGCCTATTCATCAAAACCTGGAAATGTTGCTAGAACCTTATAAATATAGCCATCATATTCATATACAAATTATTATACATTTTAAATATATTTTTCATGTAAATATATGACATATTCCTCCGTACCACAGTTTGAGAACCACAGCTCTAAACTATTAAAAATGATAATAAAAGTCACTTTTTCTAACTTTAAGGTTACAAGTTGTAGGAACAAAGATTAAGATCACATAATGCAAGTCAAAAGCAAAAATAAAAACATGAAATAAAAGACATGGAAAACTGCAAATGTATGATATAATTTGTTTATTTTTACAGGTGTTATCTGCTTTATTTATATTTATTATTGTTTTAAAATGTTGTTTAAATACACAAATTAGACCTTTAATTATATATGCACTTCTATATTTGCCATGTGGATTAAAAACAACAACAACAACAACTAAAAAAACTTACATTAAAGATGTTAAGAGTCTGAGCAGCCACTTACATTGTGATACTCCACGACCTCTTCGATGAAGTCTATCCCGTCTGGTAAAGGGATCTGCACCCCTCGCTTGGTGTAATCTTACAAAAAACGCATAAAAATCCTGTTTAGGTGCACCACATTTAAAATCGATATGCACATCAAATAGCATGCTGGAATGAAAACTGCAGTAATGATGCTGGAAGTTCAACTTGACATCACACAAGTAAAACCCATTTTAAATATACATTTAAATCGAAGAGTCGCTGTTATTTTGATTATGATATTTCATAATATTTCTGTCTTTTAACCGTATATTGAGCATATAAATGCAGTCCTGGTGTGGATATATAAGAGACTTCTTGAAAAAAACATTAAAACCACACACATTTTGAAATGGTATTATGTATCTCATTTACTACAGGTCTGCTTTACATTTTTTACAGTCAAATATAAGGCCTTGATGAAAAAAGTAATACTCTTTATAGTGTGTCCAATGCTGAACATAGATATGTATATTTTTTCTAAACACATTGTTATTATTAGGGCATCACGGTGGCCTAGTGGGTAGCACGATCGCCTCACCGCAAGCAGGTCGCTGGTTCGAACCCTGGCTGGGTCAGTTGGCATTTCTGTGTGGAGTTTGCATGTTCTCCCCGTGTTGGCGTGGGTTTCCTCCAGGTGCTCCGGTTTCCCCCACAAGTCCACACACATGTGCTATAGGTGAATTGAAGAAACTAAATTGGCCGTAGTTTATAGGTCACTCTAAAAACGTTGAGTTATTTATTTAATCCAGTAGTTGAGTTAAAAATATTTGGTGCTTTGTTGGGTTATTTTTAACCTTTATTTGGTAATTTATTAATAACTCAACCAGTTGGGTTAAATATTTGGTGCTTTGTTGGGTTAATTTTAACCTTTATTATGTTATTTATTAATAACTCAACCAGTTGGGTTAAATATTTGGTGCTTTGTTGAGTTATTTTTAACTTTTATTATGTTATTTATAATAACTCAACCAGTTGGGTTAAATATTTGGTGCTTTGTTGGGTTATTTTTTACCTTTATTATGTTATTTATTAATAACTCAACCAGTTGGGTTAATATTTGGTGCTTTGTTGGGTTATTTTTAACCTTTATTATGTTATTTATTAATAACTCAACCAGTTGGGTTAATATTTGGTGCTTTGTTGGGTTATTTTTAACCTTTATTATGTTATTTATTAATAACTCAACCAGTTGGGTTAAATATTTGGTGCTTTGTTGGGTTATTTTTTAACCTTTATTATGTTATTTATTAATAACTCAACCAGTTGGGTTAAATATTTGGTGCTTTGTTGAGTTATTTTTAACTTTTATTATGTTATTTATAATAACTCAACCAGTTGGGTTAAATATTTGGTGCTTTGTTGGGTTATTTTTACCCTTTATTATGTTATTTATTAACTCAACCAGCTGGGTCAAATATTTGGTGCTTTGTTGAGTTATTTTTAACTTTTATTATGTTATTTATAATAACTCAACCAGTTGGGTTAAATATTTGGTGCTTTGTTGGGTTATTTTTTACCTTTATTATGTTATTTATTAATAACTCAACCAGTTGGGTTAATATTTGGTGCTTTGTTGGGTTATTTTTAACCTTTATTATGTTATTTATTAATAACTCAACCAGTTGGGTTAATATTTGGTGCTTTGTTGGGTTATTTTTAACCTTTATTATGTTATTTATTAATAACTCAACCAGTTGGGTTAAATATTTGGTGCTTTGTTGGGTTATTTTTTAACCTTTATTATGTTATTTATTAATAACTCAACCAGTTGGGTTAAATATTTGGTGCTTTGTTGAGTTATTTTTAACTTTTATTATGTTATTTATAATAACTCAACCAGTTGGGTTAAATATTTGGTGCTTTGTTGGGTTATTTTTACCCTTTATTATGTTATTTATTAACTCAACCAGCTGGGTCAAATATTTGGTGCTTTGTTGGGTTATTTTTAACCTTTATTATGTTATTTATTAATAACTCAACCAGTTGGGTTAAATATTTGGTGCTTTGTTGGGTTATTTTTAACCTTTATTGGGTTATTTGTTTAATAACTCAACCAGTTGGGTTAAAATGTAGAATTTTCAACAGTCAACTGATTTAACTGACACAGAACAGCTGTATTATTACGCGAGCGTAATGTTGTTTTTGCATTATAATTAAAATTATTCAAATGACCTCTCCTTGTCATGTTTATTATAACCGTTTCACCAGCACTCTCAATTACTGATGATACAAGTGCGTGCTTCATAGCCGATCTATATTAGCGGTTCATTTCGCTGTGCATTTAATAAAGAGACTAAGCTGAAAAGAAAATGAATAAATGAATGAATGCAGCATTTATTTAAAAACCGTATAAATGAACTAAATATGCCCGAATGTAAAAGATAAAATATATAAACAACGGGTACTTTTAGTGCCTCTGCTATCAATTTAGTGTGTAATATCGTGATTACTATTAAAATAATTAATAGTAGTGTCAAAATACAGCATAACAGTAACAGCTCTGAACATTTTGGTTATGATTGTCCATTAACAATAATGAATTGTTTTCTGAACTGTTGTATTGGCTAAAAAAGTTATCACATGTGTAAACATGCATATAATGCCATTTATTTTGAATTGGTCACACTATGTTTACATGGACATCAGTAATTGAATTATTTGCCTTAATCTGATAAGACAATAACATGATGAAGGTGTTTACATGACTTTCATGATCCTGTTTTACATGTTATAGCACAATTCGATTAATGCCATCACGTCACTGCATCTATATTTCCTCCGGAGTTTCATGTAAGGTGTTTCATCTTTAATTAGTCGACTTTAATTGCAGTTTGGCACTTTCACTGTCATTCAGGAACATTTCATGCATGCTCAGGTGACAAACGAGATATTGGATGCGAGTATGAACTGCTGGAAAAGTGTTGTTTTAATAGAGTTTGATTCCCGTGTTTCCATGTCTGTATCACACTTCAGTAAGGCCACTAAAATCAGCATGCTCCACATGTCTTTATCCCATTTCTGTTTAGTTTGATTATGACTTCAGTTGGATTAAATGAATCAACAATCGCTGTTTACATGGTCGACTCCTAATCAGAGTATTGTCTAAGTTGTCATAAAATCAGATTATTGGTGTCCATGTAATCGTACTGACTGAAAGTCACAATATCATGTCAAATTTAAGACAGTAAATCTTTCTCAGACTTTTTGTGTCCTTACATTTTAAAAATCTAGTACTTTTAAAGACTTTATAGAGACCGACAGGAAGCCTGTGTTGACATCACTTACTGTTAATGAGAGGCACCACAGATATCTGCAGCATGGTCTTCAGGGGACCCTGCAGTGGAATAAGCTGATGGACAAATATTGATTACAGTCACATTGTTGCAGCACATTCATTCGTGATGTATACAGTATATACAGTTGAAGTCAGAATAATTAGCCCCCCTGAATTTTTAGACCGCTTGTTTATTTTTTCCCCAATTTATGTTTAACAGAGAGAAGATTTCTTCAACACATTTCTAAACATAATAGTTTTAATAACTCATTTCTAATAACTGATTTATTTTCTCTTTGTCATGATGACAGTAAATTATATTTGACTAGATATTTTTCAAGACACTTCTATACAGCTTAAATGGCATTTAAAGGCTTAAATAGGTTAATTAGGTTAACTAGGCAGGTTAGGGTAATTAGGCAAGTTATTGTATAACAATGGTTTGTTCTGTAGACTATCATGAAAAAATATAGCTTAAAGGGGCTAATAATTTCGTCCTTAAAACGGTGTTTAAAAAATTTAAAACTAATTTTATTCTAGCCAAAATAAAACCAACAAGACTTTTTTACAGAAGAAAAAAATATTATCAGACATACTGTGAAAATGTCCTTGCTCTGTTAAACATTAATTGCGTAATATTTAAAAAAAAAAAAAAGAATAAAACAAATCTGAAGGGGGCTAATAATTCTGACTTAAACTGTAAGTGTTTATTGCAACTTCAGTTTTCTTTTTGCAAGGCAAAACACTGCAGGTAAATAGGATAAAATAAAAATAACCCTTATCAATATTGATCAATTACAATAACTGCAAACATTCTTGTATTACAGTTTATAAATGTCGTGTTTGCACTGGTTAAATAAATATAATGCAGAAAATGCAGTAAAGTTACATTTACATTTTTTAAAATAAAATGTATATAATCAGGTTAAGGATTTCAACTTGATCCAATTTGATAAAAGGACTGCAGTTTTTCACCTTTAACTAACATGAATTAATTATTGGCAAAATGACACTTACAGCTAAAGACTCCAGAGCAGACTGATTGGAGAAAATCTTAAACCTGAAAACAAATTCTCAGTTAAAAATCACATGTTAAGTCGAGTCTACAAATCAAAATAAATGTTCAATACTCACCTTCTCAGATCTAAGTGGATGGCGAGGCGTTTGCCCTTCATTGACACTTTCGCGTTGAATTTACCTTCCTAAAATACAGAATCAGTAGTGCATTTATATCATCCTCCATGATAAATCAAATCAGTGAATTGTGTATTGTTGTTTTGTATATTATTCTATATAATGTGTATCTGCATTTTCAGGAGATAATAACTTATTGCAGTATTCTAGATATATATACATATCACTGGCCACTTTATTAGGTACACCTGTCCAACTGCTAGTTAACACAAATTTATAATCAGCCAATCACTTGGCAGCAACTCATTGCATTTAGGCATGTGGACATGGTCGAGATGATCTGCTGCAGTTCAAACCAAGCATCAGAATGGGGAAGAAAGGTAATTTAAGTGACTTTGAAGGTGGCATGGTTGTTGGTGCCAGATGGGCTGATCTGAGTATTTCAGAAACTGCTGATCTACTGGGATTTTCACGCACAACCATCTCTAGGGTTTACAGAGAATGGTCTGATAAAGAGGAAATATGCAGTGAGCGGCAGTTCTGTGGGCGCAAATGTCTTGTTGATGCCAGAGGTCAGAGGAGAATGGCCAGACTGGTTCTAGCTAATAGAAAGACAACAGTAACTCAAATAAGCACTCGTTACAACAGAGGTCTGCAGAAGTGCATCTCTGAACACACAACACGTCCAACCTTGGGGCAGATGAGCTACAGCAGCACAAGACCACACCGGGTGCCACTTTTGTCAGCTAAGAACGGGAAACTGAGGCTACAATTCACACAGGCTCACCAAAACTGGACAATAGAAGATTGGAGAAACGTTGCCTGCCCTGATGAGTCTCCATTTCTGCTGCAACATTCGGATGGTCGGGTCAGAATTTGGCCTCAACAACATGAAAGCATGAATCCATCCTGCCTTCTATCAACAGTTCAGGGTGGTGGTGTATTGGTGTGGGGGATATTTTGGCACACTTTGGGCCCATTAGGACCAACTGAGCATTGTGTCAACGCCACAGCCTACCTAAGTATTGTTGCTGACCATGTCCATCCCTTTATGACCACAGTGTACTCATCTTCTGATGGCTACTTCCAGCAGGATAACACACCATGCATGAATCATCTCAGACTGGTTTCTTGAACATGACAGTGAGTTCACTGTACTCAAATGGCCTCCACAGTCACCAGATATCAATCTAATAGAGCGCTTTTAGGATGTGGAGGAATGGGAGATTCACATCATGAATGTGCAGCCGACAAATCTACAGCACCTCCGTGATGCTATCATGTCAATATGGAGCAATATCTCTGAAGAATATTTCCAGTACCTTGTTGAATCTAAGCCACGAAGGATTAAGGCAGTTCTGAAGGCAAAAGGGGGTCCAACTGGGTACCAGTCAGGTGTACCTAATAAAGTGGCCGGTGAGTGTAAATACCCTATATATCTAAGTAGTTGAGGGAACATTGCAGACAGGCTGATTGTAAATGTGAATTAACTCTCTGCCAGCAGGACGATGGCATTTTTGGCTATGGTTATATTTGTTATTGTGGTGATCCACCATGTTGCTCTCACCATGGTCATGCTGCTGAGCTGGACGGCTGGTTTTCCGGCTGGAAGGACCAACACTTTGACGTTACAGTTGACGGCCACACTTGCACCAGAGGTCTTGATGGTTGATCGAGGAGGAGCGGTGACCTCAAACTCTAGAGACAGGGGCTGGTCCATCAGTGCTGGGTTCTAGGAGGACACAACTATATATTTTAGGGTACGTTCACACCTAAACACGTTAAATCAGACTCATTGATCAGGTTAAAGCAGGGTATTTGGTTGCCTGAATAAAATAAACCGCTTGTTGATGAATTAACACCATTAGGACCATTTTAAAGGCCAGTTTAGACAAAATAGTGTCTTCAATCCTTATCCTTCAGCTTAGTCTCTTATTTATCAGAGGTAACTTACTGTATCAGCCGCAACCCAGTACTGGGAAACACCCATACACTCATTCACACACACTCATACACTACGGCCGATTTAGGTTATTCAATTCACCTGTAGCATATATACCTATACCAAATATATTGCACCTATACCTTCCAGCATGTTTTACACAGCGGATGACCTTCAAGCTGCAACCCATCACTGGAAAACATCCATACACACTCATTCACACTCATACACTACGGACAATTTAGCTCATTCAGTTCACCTATATGTTCACGCATGTGTTTGGACTGTGGGGAAAACCCACGCCAACACGGGGAGAACATGCAAACTCCACACAGAAATGCCAACGGACCCAGCCGAGACTCGAACCAGAGACCTTTTTGATGTGAGGCGACAGTGCTAACCACTAAGCCACCGTGCCTTTGACAACAGCTTCAGATTAAGTGGAGTGTGCTTTATACATCATGCTTTTGCTCACCAGCATCATGATTGTCCCTAGGTAGGTTGTTCTGAGGAGGACCTCCAAGTCTTTTGGCATCTGAAAATGAACAATAGTGTCTTATTGTCTAATTCTATTAGTATGTCATTGAGGATTAATTATGAGGAGCCTTACCCGTTCGTTTGCAATCTGCAGTTGGAAAAGTCCACCTTTGAAGTAAGAGTAGAGGCCACTGTCGAAGAAGTACTCGGAGAGAGCCAGATAAATCATACGATCATACTCTCTCACTACTGGATTCACTGCGTAGTTCACTAGAGTGTCGTTCTCATTCTTAAGATCATAAAACATGCCCTGTAGAGGTGAGGGAGAGAAATACACGATAATGAAACTATTATTCATTAAAATTGACTTGTACATGCCAAAAAATATTATATTATAGTATACTATATTATATTGTATTATACTATATTATACTATACATTATATTATATTATATTATTGTATTATATAATATTATACTATATTATATTGTATTATATTATACTATATTATATTTTTATTACATTATATTATAAATGCACACACGCATGCATATATTTGAGAAAGTGTTTATTTATATTTAGATATAAAGAATGTGTATATGATAGAAATTGTAAATAAATTTTAATATCTATGCAAAAAATGTTTTGTACAGTTTTGTTTTTATGTGTGCATTACATATTCATGATAAATATATATAACAAACACACATATCTTATGTCAAACCTAACTTTTATTTTAGATGCAATTTAATCTTTGCCCAGCACTTTTATTTTATTTGTTTGTTTATTTATTATTTTATTGATTATTGTACTACTTATTTATTTTTATTTGATGATTTATTTATTTTATTTATGTATTTGTCTATTTATTTATTATTTATTTTTATTTTATTATTCATTTATTTATTCTACTTGTGTATTAGTTTATTTATTTATAATTTTATTATTTGTTTATTTTTATTTTATTATTTCATTATTTGTTTTATTTTATGTATTTGTTAATTTATTATTTTATTTATTATTGTATTATTTATTTATTTGTATTTGATTACTTATTTGATTTATGTATTTTTTTATTTATTTGATTATTTTTTTATTTGAATATTTATGTATTTTATTTATGTGTTTATTATTTTATTGATTATTGTACAATTTATTTATTTATTTATTTATGATTATTTATTTATTTAACTTATGTATTTGGTTATTTATTTATTATCTTATTATTTATTTTATTTATTTTTGTTTTATTTATTTTATTTATGTATTTGTTTATTTATTTATTATTTGTTTTATTTTATGTATTTGTTAATTTATTTATTGTTTCATTTATTATTGTGTTATTTATTTATTTTTATTTCATTGTTTATTTTATTTGTTTATTTATTATTTGATTATTTTTTATTTTAATTTGATTATTTATTTATTTTATTTATGTATTTGTTTATTTAATTATCATTTATTTATTTTAATTCTATTATTTGTTTATTTGTTTTATTTTATGTATTTGTTTAGTACTTATTATTATATTTATTTTATTTTTTTATTGTATTTTATTTAAT
>NC_141026.1:57370000-57415000 GCF_052040795.2 Danio rerio | reverse complement strand
GTCTGGTCATGTTTCTGTCTCTGTGTGCGCGCGCGCCGTCGTGGGTGTACACAGAGACGCGCGCTCTTGTACTAGTGTTTGTGTTTGTTCTGTCAGCATCGCGCTGCTTTATTCTCGGCGCCTCTGTCTAGTTGGTTTCAGTTTTGGTTGGCCCTGAGATGAAGCATGCGCGTTGCTTATGTGTGAGCGCACGGTAAGGTATTTATCTATCGTGTGCTGGTGTCTTGCGTCTCTTGTCAAAGCACGTGGCTCGGTGTTTACATTGTGGTCACGTGCTTTTGTCGTGTGCTTCAGTGTTGTGCTTGTCTTGTCATGAACATGCGGTTAATGAGTTCTGCATGTTCTTGCCCTGTTTTTTGTGAGCACATGGCTTGTGTTGTCTCTCTGTGTCATGCGCTCTCCCGTCTATTGTCTAGTCCCACCCTCCTTGTTAACTCATTATTTGTTAGTCATGTTCACCTGTGTGTCAATTTACTTTTTGCTTTATAATCCCCTCATGTTTTCAGTCCCGTGCCAGTTCGTTGTCTACACTCCCCGTGTTCCTGCTCCAGACTTGCCATGTCTTGTCAGCCCAGCCAAGTTTATGTGTTTTGTTAATGTTTTTACCCTCGGGGTAGTTTTGTTTTGCCATTTATTTTTATTTTATTATTAATAAATACCCATTGTTTCTTTGCACTTGAGTTCTCGCTCCTTTTTCCCCCTCACCGACCGTGACACCTTCTGCCACTTTTCCAAGTGATCAACTAATAAAAGTTATTACTTGTTGCTCTTACAACTGGGATCAACGACAAGACTTGTTGTGTCAGGTAGTGTACATGTAATATATATTGATAATTTTGCCTTTAACTGTATGGCATTTACGACTGTGATATCCAGAAAATAACTTGTATTTGATTTGCATATATTGCGATAAGTCGGATTTCCATTTTAAAAAAGTAAGCCCATTGCTTTTAAAATTAGTTGACTTTACCTAAAAAAGTGAGTAAACCTTATTTAATAATTATTATTGAATAAATCACAAGTTATTAAGTAAATGAACTATGTGCATATTATAGAAATCAATTTAAGTTGAAGTTTAGTTCAAGTTATAATGGGTTTATTAACTTTAAGTTTCTTAGATGTTAGTATCAGTATTGCTAGTTTTAAGGATATCTATAAGCTAGTGTGCTCCAAAACAGTGACACAATTCGCATTTAGGAGATATAAACCTGATATAAACATCTAAAGCTTGCAGTTTGTCACTTCTGCCTAAATTAGGGGTGTCCAAACTCAGTCCTGGAGGGCCGCTGTCCTGCATATTTTAGTTCCAACCCCAACTAAACACACCTGAACCAGCTAATCAAGCTCTTGGTATACTAAAACCTCCAAGCAAGTGTGTTGAAGGAAGTTGGAGCTAAACTATGCAGGACACCGGCCCTCCAGGACCGAGTTTGGACACCCCTGAACCCCCCTAAATGGATCAAAAAAAAAATTTCCACATTACCTAATAGTTTCTTGTCAAATCTTCTGGCCAATCAAATGCTCTCTAGTATCTGAAATGCCCCGCCCCCTTCAAGACGTTTCTCATTTGATGCGCTAGAGCTCAACTACACTCACTGACAGAGCGGTGTTTTTAACAAAACGCTATTGGCTGTCTCTTAAAAAGGGGAGGGGTTACTAAATGCCCCCCCCTCTCTTCAAGTTTCTGTTGACATTCTGTCAAACATTGAATAAAAATGCACGTTTTAAAGCATTTTACCAGACCTTACTTTTACCTTTAAGGCGTCGAGTTTACTTCATTATTAAAAGTAAAGTTAGTCATCGCTTTTTTTACAGTGGTAGTAGTGAATGTGTGGCTCTTACAATTAATATATTAAAAAGTTAAAGTGAAGTACCCGAGGGTCCCACTGAATTTGGCTCTCATCTTGGCGATGGAGGCATCACAGGTGACGTTGGAGATCTTCAGACGACCCTCGTCGTCTTTGCTGAGATGAAGGACGGTGAAGATGTTGACACCTTCTGCTGAGGCGTTGATGGCTCCCTCATCATAACTAATGGAGAAAATGCAGGCATGTAACGTTAAACTTCATCTCTATCACAGCTTATAACATTAGCAATGTTTTCTTGTTCAGAATAACTACTGAAGCTATATAAATTATATCTATATATTCTGCAGCATGGCTATGCAATAAACTGCCAGTGTGTATTAGAAGTATTACAAATGCGGCTAGTTTTATTTTAAAATCGAAAAGCAGAATAGTATGTTGATTTTATAGTGTGTTTTAATGTTTTTTTTGTCATTGTATTTGTATTTACTTATATAATTTAGCGTCACAGTGTACCTGTTACCGGGAGTACCCCAACAGCAAAGAATTCTGGCCCAGATTTAGCATAAAGCATAAAGCTAAATCTGCAAGACGGTCACTGGTTCAAGTCTCGGCTGGGTCAGTTAACAATTCTGTGTGTTCGTGTGCGTTTACTCTGGGCGCTCCGGTTTCATTTGTGAATGAGTGTGAATAAATGTTTCCTAGTGATGGGTTGCAGCTGGAAAGGTGTCCGCTGCGTAAAACATGCTGGATAAATTGGCGGTTCATTCCGCTGTGGTGACCCTAGATTACTAAAGGGACTAAGCCAAAATGAATTAATGAATATAGACATATGTCTAATCTTTAATAAAGTTTTTAAGTCTCATTAAACATCTCATTGTGTGCTTTGTCTTAGACGTTTACATTTTGGAATTTATTTTGGGTTCCTTTTGGTTTATTGTCTTTAATAGGGTCTAAAGATGCTCCGAAACGCTGTTCAATTATCCTGTCAGTATTGATAAATATAATGCATTCTCACTAAATAAGATACTCAATTCTTACAATTGCCCGTTAATTAAATGATAAACGTGTTGTCTTGATTTCTGCAGGTGCATTCAGACTCACAAGAGCCAGTAAAGGATGCGTCTCTGGAAGTTGAGGGTGATGGAGGAGTTCTGCACCTCAAACAGCAGACCAACATCCGGCTGGAAGCGCAGGTCAGACGCCAGGTTCAGCTCGATAATCCTCACACTGAAGAAACATGAGCTTCACATTAGAGACCGCTTCATCATAGCTAATGCATGTAGGTATAATAAATAAAGTCTTTACATACAAGAACAAGAGCTCATTACACTTTATCAGCTGAAGAACCATATACAAATTACTCATTGGATCTACTAAATTATTTTAAGGTAAACAATAGTTAAAAGTGCTGCAAACAATTTATATGGGCTGAATTTAAACACATATTTAAGTTGAACATTACTAAATTTAATTCGTAAATAAATAAACAATATAAATTGTTTGCAACCACTTACCTTAAAGTAATTTAGTAAATCCAATTAATATTTTTTTCAGTGATATGGTCACATCGTCAACTACAACAGGCATGTCCAAACTCGGTCCTGGAGGGCCGGTGCCCCGCAAAGTTTGGTTCCAACCCCAATCAGACACACCTGGGCTAGCTAATCAAGCTCTTACTAGGCTTTCTAGAAACATTCTTGCAGGTGTGTTGAGGCAAGTTGGAGCTAAAATCTGCAGGACACCGGCCCTCAAGGACCAAGTTAGGACACCCCTGAACTACAATATTGTTTTTTTCAAGTCATAAAAGTCTTGTAATAACCCCCTGTGATACTCCAGGGTTTTTCAATGTGTTCCCTATTAAGGATTAAAGTTGCCACGGAACAGAAGTTCAGATCGTCCATTTATCTACTATTTCGTGACATATATCCACTTAAAACAGTCTTGAAATAAGAAAAAATATAGGGCGGTGCATGATTTTGTTCTTTGGGAAACGATTGGATTATAAAAAGATTGTTTATGTTGCTAGATTCACTAATAAAGGAATTTAGAGCAAAATCAAGACACCCGATGGTAGCCCTGCCCTAAAAGACTGATAGCTCCGCCCTAAAGGACTGATAGCTCCGCCCTAACATACTGATAGCCCCACCCAAAAGGACATATAGCTGGCCCTAAATTGCTGAGGGCGCCACCCTACAGGACAGATTGCTCTGCCTTAAATCACTGATTGTCCCGCCCTAAAAGACTGATAGCTCTGCCCTAAATCGCTGAGATAGCTGTCCTAAAGGACTGATAGCTCTACCCTAAATCACTCATAAGCTGCGTCCCAAATGGCACACTATACACTATGCACTCATGCACTATGTACTTATGCACTTACACACTCAACAGAATAGTATATGTATGTAGTGTTGTCCTAAATGGCACTCTAATGTTTTTTTTACTAAGCGGAAATTCAAACCGTTTCCCTGATGACGTTTGACGGTTGCCAAATCAGTGAAATAAATGACCGAATTATCAGATAATACCTGCCGTGAGTATTGCCGCATTCACCATCGGGAGGCGCTATAATCACTCTCGTAGGAGAATTTTGCTTTCACCATCCAAAATAAACAAAGTTATCCAACATGTGCGTCCGATAGCTCCGCCCCTTCCACTACGTAAGCAAACCTGCGTTCGTTGAGTGCGTGAAGTGTCCATCATTCCACACTTCATTTTAGCGGCTGAATGAGTGCATCATCCGGGTAATTAAAGTGCACTTATTATTTTTAGAATTTTCAGTGTGAACACACTACTTAGACTATTTATACTACAAAATGGCGCAGAATAGTGCATAACTATGCGATTTGGGACGCAGCTAGAGTCCTGCTCTAAATGACTGATAGCTCTGCCCTAAGTTGCTGAGAACGTTCGCCTAAAAGACCGATAGGTCGGTCTAAATCACTGATAGTCCCGCCCTAAATGACTGATAGCTCCGCCCTAAATTGCTAAAAGCACCACCCTAAATGACTGATAGCTTCACCCTAAATCACTGATAGCCCCGCCCTAAAGGATTGATAGCTGTGCTTTGAATCACTTGTAGTTCAGCCCTGAATCACTGATAGCTCCGCCCTAAATGACATATAGCTCCACCCTAAATCACTGATAGCCCTGCCCTGAATAGCTTATAGCTCCGCCCTAAAGGAATTCCATGTGACCAGAGAAGAAGAAATTTATTTGACAGGGAGGCTATGGAAGGCTATGGTAGATTAAAGTTTATGCAAGTTAATGTTTACAAAATAATGAAGTGCACCGATACATCGTTTATAACAAGAACTATTATATATAGGTAAAAAAGAAGAGTGAATGTTGATTTTATGGCGACTTTAAACATGCAACTCTACGGAACCCCGGAAGGGACGTATAGTGGAGGAGAAAAAAAATTGGCTGGGTGAAAAAAAATAATGGGTCAAAGAAAAAAATGGGTGGGAGGAAAATATATATTTCTAAGTTTTTGCGTTCCCTCGCAAAGATGTTTTGCGTTCCCTTCTCCACAAACACTTCCTGTTCACTTCACTCACGTAAACCCTCCAGTTTTTGCCGAAATTCTCCCATATTTTACCATTTTATCCCACTTTCTTTACATTAATACTGTGCGTCGATCGTCGCCTTTCATAGGCAACATCTGAACCAGTGAATGCATGTATAAGCGCTGACTGACAGATGCGCTCCGTACAATAAACTGATCCCAGATCAGCTTCTGTACGCGCCATTTACACAGGAGCACAGAGGAGCGGGTGTATGTTAAAACAGACAAATACACTGAATAATATGTAAACATCTCCGTCCTGCATGTTTTATTTTAAACAGCTACTTTTCTCTTAAATGAGCACAAACAGTTTCTAAAGTAATGGACTGTTTTCATTATAGATCTGTGCATTCTTACAGAGACACCTGTTATTAAACAAAACAAAACATGAGATTCATTTGCTGCTCACTTGTTTGATAACAGACGTGTCACTTTAAATGGCGCATACAGACGCTGATCTGGGATCAGTTTATTGTACGGAGCGCGTCTGTCAGTCAGCGCTTATACATGCATTCACTGGTTCAGAGGTTGCATATATATTGCATATTAAAAAAGTGGGATAGAATGGTAAAATATGGGAAAATTTCGGCTAAAACGGGAGGGTTTACGTGAGTGAAGTGAACAGGAAGTGTTTGTGGAGAAACAGTTTTGCGAGATAACACAAAACTTTGCAAGGGAACGCAAAAACTTAGAAATATATATTTTCCTCCCACCCATTTTGTTCTTTCACCCATTTTTTTTTCACCCAGCCAATTTTTTCTCCTCCACTACGTCCCTTCCGGGGTTCGGTACAACTCTGTATCTCTTAGGTACCCCAGTTCAAAGTTAGGGGGAGTAGGTGAGATTAAACTTCTTATAAAGCATACAAAAACCTGAATATGCTTGCAGATATTTAATAGACATGCTGAAGGATTTTGTTTTTGTGAAAAGCAATGCTAAAGTCAGCTATTCTCCATTGGTAAAGTGCGTTTCGTGTCAGAATGTCTTTCTTTGTTCTGGCCTTTATAACATGCCCACTGCCAGTTTACCTAATTAATTTTTTCATCACTGTGTTGGAAATCACACATATTTCTTTTCAGTCTTGAAGGCTCCTCAGTATATGTGGGTGTAGCTCAAAATGCGACATTAGCAACTTTCCGACACGCAGATTCAGAGTATTAAAAATCTATGAGGTAGATTTTAATTAGCAAATAATAAAAACATTACAAACAAAAACATTAGCAGGTTGTATTGTAGGCTCAATCGTCAGGCACACTCACTTCTGTTTGTGTCAGTAATCTGGCAACCTGCATTTAGGTATCCGCTTGTTAAGTGGTGACGTGTTGGTGACGTATGTAATACTGTTTCCGGGTCCAAGCCACCATTCATTTGAGTGGAGAAATCATTCGTTTGTGATCACTTTTTATTCATATCATACATTAAAGTTAATTTTGAATAAAGTCAAAGTGTCCACAACAATCTCTGGGCTTGCTGCATCACAAATACCAAAAATTTAACTATATATAAAAAAATGAATCACTTTCTGGCCATCGGATATTAGGCATGGACATATATATTGCGATCGTGAAAGTATTAAATCGCCTTGTAAACGTTTATTATTACCATTTCATGAGTCTCCCAATTCAGTTGAAAAGAGCGCTTGGACCCAGAAGCCGCTTCTCATGACATCTCACTTAACAAGCGAATAGTCAAGGAGGGGCGGAGTCAAAAAACCCTCTTCAATATTTTGAATTTGGATTGCAATGTCTAGTTTAACCACTAGGTGTCCTTAGAAAGAAGCAATCACCTCCAAAACTGAAACTCCTGTCATTTACTCGCCTTTTATTTGTTCTAAACCTCTTTGACTTTCTCTCATTGAACACAAAAGATATTTTAGGAAAACTGGAAAATCACACATTATTTGGTTTTCCTACTAAGCTAATAAGTTTTCAGCTTTCTTCAAATCATCTTCTTTTGGTTCAACTGAGAAAAAATCTCTCAAAGGTTTGTAACCACTTGCGGAAGAGTAAATAGTGAATACATGTTCATTTTCAGTGAACTATCCCTTTAATTTGGAATGAGTTGGAAGCACTTGTGTCAGAATGACCACATGAGGGCGCCATTTTGGACATACTTTAGATTTGCAAGTGTAGGAATCCAGTAGATAAAGTATAAACACACTTATTGATGGTGTACTGGAAACGGCCCTCGGATCCTTGCATCTCTGGCATGGTGATGTTACTCAGCTCTTCTTCCACAAACTTCTTGGTCTCTGCCTTCACTGCAAAACATCAACTTTTAGAGACGACACGATTATAAATGTGCTGAATATTGGACGTTTTGTTCGAGTTCTTACACATCTCCAGTCCTTTTTTGGTGATGCGGATTTTGCATCCAGGCGGCTCCGCTAATGTCATTGTGATGAGTGAGAGTATAAAGACGACAGACACTTTTAGCAGTCCCATGATTCCTCAGCTGACCTAAAAAACAGCAATTTATTAAATAAATAAATGATTAAGAGACATTTAGGAGGTGTTTACAGTATTACAATTTAAGATTGGACATTAATGGAATCTATCCATTGAACTATGCACTTTATTGTGATAAAAATAAAACATTAAAGTGTTCTTTACACCTAAAATATTTTAAAATTGATCACTGAAAGGTTCTTTGGGCACAAAAAAATGCAAAATTTCCACTTTAAAAACCTTTATTTTGTAAAGTAAACCAAGAATTACCCAAAAATATTAACATGAAAAGCCTTATTAATATTTGTTCATCTCTAATTTGTATCTTTTCCATAAATAAGTAATAATTTAATATAAAGAATTAAAAATAAGTCAAGATTAAACACTCTACAAGTTAACACAATGCAATAGAATTAACTAGAGAATTGATTGAATTAAACATAATTGCACAAACAAATCCCTTCTTGTTTATTAGTTATACAACGTGTTACTCTCTGGTCTCTGAGAGGAAGGAAGTCCATTAATGTTGTAGTTTTTCATCCTCCTCCTTTTCTCTCATTTTCTTTCCATGCAGTCCTGCACCAAACAGCTTCTTCAGTGCGGCAATGTAAAAATAGAAGCTGACGGCAGCTGAATATACAGAGACAGCAAAGCAAATTAGAGAATGATCTTGCCTTTCAAGTGTAAGAAAATATCCAGCCCTGGAGGTCCAAGTGTTTCCTCTGTTGTTTCTGTAGCAGTGTGTGTGAGGGGTCTGTGTCTGCGTGTGTGTTTATAGTGCAGAGGAGGAGAGACTGACTGTGAGCCTCGTCTGAATGGACAGCAGAGAGAGAGAGGGAGGGAGGAGGGGGACTCTTACAGCATCACCACACTGTAAAAAATGCAGGGTTCCACACAATTTCTTCCTGTTGTCCCAACACAAATCGATTAAGTTAACTGTTTTTACAAATTGAAGTGCATGGATTGAATATAAAACCATTAAGTTGTGTCAAAAAAAAACCTCAAGATTTGTGTTGATTCAACTCCAATTTAATAAGTAGTTTGAACAAGCAGCAACACACTTTTTTGAGTGCAGTGAGAGGATGAAAGGGCACCTATGGTGAAAATCATCTTTTGTAAGCTGTTTGGAAAGAACTATGTGTAAGTATAGCAGGCCCGTAGCATGCCTGGTGAAAGCGGTGGTTCTTTTTCTCAAAATGTGGACTTTTTTGCAGTTATTCACCTCATTCACAAGTTTCTACATCTTGTTTATATACACTATGAACAGCAGCTACGCTAATTATTCCCTTTATTTTCCATTTCCACCTGGGGATACTCATCCCGAGGTCCTCAGATTATGCAGAGTCATTGATTGGACCCAAGACCAGCGACGAGATGATCCCAAGGTGTCCATATCCGTGACCAGGCCATATCCTGAGCTGCTGCTGCTGCGCTGTTGGTCATGGGGGAGTGGAGAACATGAGACTGGTTCCAGTGACGCTCCAGGGACAGACGAGTCTTCACTGAGGCCAGCTTCCAGCCTCCACCACAGTGACTGAAGCTCTGCACAAGACGTTTGGCCAGTGGAGAAATTAAAATGGTCGTGCCGAGTCTGGTCCTCTCAAGGTTTTTTTTCTTCACTCCCCTATTAGTGAAGTTTTTTTCCCTCTCCGCTGTCGCCACTGGCTCGCATGGTTCAGGATCTGAAAAGCTACTCATCGATAAATTAGCTATTCAGTGTTTGGACTCTCAATAATGACTTCAAACCACACTGAACTGAGCTAAACTGAACTGAACTTAAACACTAAAAACTGAACTACCCTGATCCAGTTACTATGACCATTTATGTGAAGCTGCTTTGACACAATCTACATTGTAAAAGCGCTATACAAATAAAGCTGAATTCAATTGAATTGAATTTTCTATTTAATTATGATGTTTAAATACTCCAATAAGTGGATTTTAATTAATTTTAGCTGGATTAGCTTGTTGTATCCTCCATTTTTGAAAATATTTCCTAAAGATTTGTAATAAACAAAAATAAAAAAAGAGCTTCACGATTTTCTTCTAGCCTCTTTTGAAAATTCATCTAACAACAAGCCTAATTACTATTAACAGCAAAAAGTCGTTCTGAGGCACTCGAAGAGTGTAGAAAAAAATCTTAAATATCCTGAACTGGCATTGCTATTTTTAAAACTGCGCCTACACTTTTTGATAACACTTGACTTCATCAGGGTATCCTCCGCAGTTTTAAGGAACAGCCATGTCAATAAAGGCTTAATGTTATTTTTTCACATTTTGTGAGTGCCTTGGACTTACTTTTGATGTTTATTCTGATGAGTCCTTTACACAAAGAGCACCGACACATTATTTAAGCTACCCCTAAAAACTTTTTGTTTGATTTTGGATTTTTATACGCAGCCTAGTATTAAAATGAACTTTAATAGGCTGCTTTCGGTGCTTTTTCATTGGTACCACCCAAACCTCCCCCTGGCTACGGGCCTGTATAGTGTCCACAGTCATATTAGGGTGATATAAACACAATAAGTCTCTTTTTAAAAATTTTCTGATGTTAAAATAGCATCCAGATCCCTCTAATTTTGAGGCCCGCCGCAACTTGACATAGGAGCGGGTTTGCTCGCCCACCAAATTGATTGGCAGCTGTGTATTACCATTTCAACAAGACAGGACGTGCGCAAAGCAAGTAAAAAAAGGTCTTTTCAGTTTGCTAGGATCATCAATCATCATCAAATGTGATCAAGAATACGTTTTACAAGTTTAAAATGTTTTAATTGTAAAAATACAATTAAAAAAAAAATATTTAAAAAAAAAAAAAATATATATATATATATATATATATATATATATATATATATATATATATATATATATATATATATATATATATATATATATATATATATTTATATATATATATATATATTATTTTTTTTAATTGTATTTTTTTTGCTTTTATTCTTGCCATAATTAAAATGTATTTGCAGAGCAACCCATGTTCTCTTGTCATTAATATTTTTTATATTAATTAATATCTTTTCAAGACACTTCTATACAGCTTAAATTGACATTTAAAGGCTTAAGTAAGTTAATTAGGTTAACTAGGCAGGTTAGGGTAATTAGGCAAGTTATTGTATAATGATGATTTGTTCTGTAAACTATCGAAAAATATATAGTATTAAAGGGCTAATAATTTTGTCCTTAAAATTTTTAAAAAATTAAAAACTGCTTTTATTCTAGCTGAAATAAAACAAATAAGACTTTCTCCAGAAGAAGAAATACTATCAGACATACTGTGAAAATTTTCTTGCTCTGTGAAACATCATTTTGGAAATATTTTTTTTTTAAAAAAGGAAAAAAAAATCTAATAAATCTAACTTCAACTGACGTTTTTTATTTTTTTTTCATTTAGCCCAGTCCACAATCACTCCACAATTCACTTGTTTCTGTACTCTATACTTTACATTTACATTACTGAGCAGTATCACCAATAAAGCCTAGAAAAACAGGGCATTAGTATATTGTAAACTGATTATATTCTTTCCCAGTTATCAAAGAAATAATTTCTTCATTTTAGTTTTGTAATATATACATCAGTGTTGTTAAACCTATGAATGGTGGAAAAACATATTTCTGTAATTGTGTATTAAAACCACCTGGGTCTACAGTTTTGCCATGGCGGAGACAAACTGATCCTTTAAGTTTTTCTAAACCTTTTAGCAGAAACTTTCCTCCTTTTCCACAGCTGTTGCAATGTCTAATCAATGATTATTGGTCATCTGATTACCCCTATGATCACGGATCATAAATATTTCTATACTGGCATTCTGTTTCAGACAAAATCTCTTCAAAGTGTTTTATATTCAAATCAAATGCGGCGCTGCGCAAACTATTTGCTGGAGACTCAAAAAAAATGATGCGCTCCGCCAGCCGAAATCATGTCGCGCGCAAAACACCGCAATGACGTCACATTCGCCGCGCGCACTCACGCAAACTAGCGGACACGTCGAGTATAAACCAGGCTTAACCCCAACCTCAGAACCATTCAAATACAGTGTTGGTAGCATAATTTGACGGGTAGAATAAGGGCCTACTCACACTATGTTATCCATACTGTGCCCAAGCCAGTTTCCCGGATCATTTGAGAAGTGTGTGCGCGCTGAATCAGGCTCAGGCACGGTTCACTTGGCCGGCCCTGGCCCGGTTGGAAGAGGTGGGCCTGAGCGCAGTTCACTTTGGCTTTGGCGCGGTACGCTTGTGTGTGAGTGCAAAACGCGTCAAAGCCCGAAACTGAAAGCGAGACGTGACTTTTAAGAGACTGTTTCATATGGAATTAATAATCATTCTTACCGTACAGTGAACGCAAACTGCCGTAGTTTATTAAAGACGCAAACCTCCTGGTTTATACTTCTGCATCAAGTGACCGGCGTAACCCACGGCGCATGCTACGCGCATAGCTGTGCATTTATACTTCTGCGCGCTGTCTCTGTCGGTCTGCATTAACACTTCCGAAACGCTAGTTGGCAGTGAGGTGTTAAGGTTCCTCTGTGTCGAGTTTCTTCGCTGCTTTTTTGCTTTTCCTGAACACTTCCGGGATGTACAAGTGGCTCAAACTCGCTCATTTTGAGGCAGGAACCGGCGGACGTGCAACAACTTTAACTATGAGGTAAACACAAAACAAAACTTTACATCCAGAGCTCCTTCACGGGACTCCACACTTGTAAACAATCGATCGCGCCATTCGCGCGGCTCTCGGGCCCGCCCAGACTCGTCAGCGCTACCAAGCCGACCAATCACAGAGCTTACGCTACGCGTCGTTGTGACGTGTAGTTACATTTTTTGAGAGGTGCACGTCATTGACGGCGATGGCCATGGCGAAGGGCTATGTGTCAGCGCCGTAGCATACGCCGGCGTTTGACGCAGAAGTATAAATCAGCCTTTAACTCCTGCAGCACGAGGACTTTATGATTGTTTATGAGCGTTAAAAGTGGCGGATCTGTTCGGTTAAATATCTGACTCTGTGTCACTGCATCCCTAAGGACTAAGCGATATAACTAGAGAAATCTCCACTGTGCTGAGCGAGAGCGCTTACTGAACAGCGCAGCATCGATGACGTAAGCGTGCCCAGGCCCGATTGTAATGTGAATGCAGGCCATCGAGGGAGACGGGAGGGGGGACAAGCGTGCATTGGCCCGGTTCAAGGCAACTGTACATAGTGTGAGTACGGCCTAAAATGTCAGGACATCTCAATGTTGATAGTGACGTCCAACTGAAACTGAATATTAAGTAGGAGGCGGGGCTTTTTGCATCATTCCCTCATAATAAATTAAAGGTAAGAGGGGTGTGGATTAGACTACAGTTGCTGAAGCATCAAACTAATGTCATCAGAGAAGTACAGTCTCTCCAAACACAGAAGCAGATGCTCAGACTGATTGAAGATGACCAAAACAAACTTTTTTTTCAGTGGATTAAAGTGCAGATTAATTTTTCAGTTAAAGAATATCAATGTGAGCTAGCAAAATAAATAAACGTTGTAAATTTAGCTGGGCGAGGCAGTGGCGCAGTAGGTAGTGCTATCGCCTCACAGCAAGAAGGTCGCTGGGTTCGAACCTCGGCTCAGTTGGCGTTTCTCTGTAGAGTTTGCATGTTCTCCCTGTATTCGCGTGGGTTTCCTCCGGGTGCTCCGGTTTCCCCCACAGTCCAAAGACATGTGGTACAGGTGAATTGGGTAGGCTAAATTGTCCGTAGTGTGTGTGTGAATGTGTGTGTGGATGTTTCCCAGAGATGGGTTGTGGCTGGAAGGGCATCCGCTGCGTAAAATCTTGCTGGATAAGTTGGCGGTTCATTCCACTGTGGCGACCCCGGATTAAAAAAGGGACTAAGCGGACAAGAAAATGAATCAATGAATGAAAATTTAGCTTTAAAGTGTCCTTATTTCCTGATTGAGTGATGTGTTCTGTTGCAGAGTTTTTATGCGCATGGCTCAGAGGTACATTTTAGGGATTGTTTAAACCACTAAACCTAAATCAAATTACTGAAAGTAACAGTGAGACACAAAATAACCAGCAAAACAGAGATGCGCAGCTTGAATAAAGTCACTCTCTTGGAGGTCGCATGTGTGTGTTTTTGTGTGTGTTTAATGTTGCTGGAGGCAGCTGTCTTTAGTCACCCAGATATAACCAACAGGAACAAACAGGACCAAAACAAACTGTCCCACAAATGGGCTTCGTAAGGTCATTGACCCCAGGGTCTGGCTGATTTACCTCGCTTTAAAGAAGATGGTCTCAGACAGGCGGAAAGAGTTCACAAACGCATCTTTCCTTTGTGTACAATCCTATAGGCTCTGGAGCTTTTAACGCATACAATGGTAATTACCCCTCTGAAACAGTATCTTTCAACTAATGCATTGTTTGAGTGCAATGTACTGATAAGAGACCGTTGTTTTAAAATGAAGTTAGAAGTCTTTACATTTCAGCAAGGATGGTTTTGCAGTAAATCAAGTGGGGTTTTTTTGGGTAGCATCCAAGAACATCCAATTCAGTGCATGTTGAAATGCTCCTCACACGTGTTTTTGCACATAAGGTGATGTTTGCTTTGAGAAGGCAGTGGGGTTACTGGAGTTCACAAACACAAGATTGTTTCTCTGGGTCAATACACCCCCAAAAAAACCAAACACAGTAAGTAAAACAACGTTACACAAGCAAAAAATAGACCAACTTTACCAAGTTTTTGATTTTGAAACAATGAAGCAGCAAATGTGGATGTAAACATATTTTTCAACTATATTATACTACACTCACTGGCCACTTTATAGGTACTGGGTTGGAGCCCCTTTTGCCTTTAAAACTGTCTTAATCCTTCGTGGCGTAGATTCAACAAGGTACTGAAAATATTCCTCAGAGATTTTGCTCCATATTGATATGATAGCATCACATTGCTGTAGATTTGTCTGCTGCACATCCATGATGTGAACTTCCCGTTCCACCGCATCCAAAAGTTGCTCTATTGCAATAATATCTGGTGATTGTGGAGGCCATTTGAGTACAGTGTCATGTACAAGAAATCTGTCTGAAATGATTCACACTTTATGATATGGCATGTTATCCTGCTGGAAGTAGCCATCAGACGATGGGTACTCTGTGGTCTTAAAGGAATGGACATGGTCAGCAACAATACTCGGGTAGGCTGTGGCGTTGACACGATGCTCAATTGGTACTAATGGGCGCAATGTGTGCCATAATATCCCCCAAATCATTCTCTGTAAACCCTAGAGATGGTTGTGCATGAAAATCCCATAAGAGCAGCAGTTTCTGAAATACTCAGACTAGCCAACAAAAAGAGAGGGTTCAAAGTCACTTAAATCTACTTTCTTCCCCATTCTGATACTCGATTTGATCTGCAGCAGATCGTCTTGACCATGTCTACATACCTAAATGCATTGAGTTGCTGCCATGTGATTGGCTGATTAAAAATGTATAATATAATATAATATAATATAATATAATATAATATAATATGATATAAATATATATATATATATATATATATATATATATATATATATATATATATATATATATATATATATTTATTTAAAAATTAAAATTAAGTTTAAAATAATGTATGTATGTATATATATATATATATATATATATATATATATATATATATATATATATATATATATATATAAATATGTATATATATATATATATGTTTGTATGTATGTATGTATGTATATATACATAAATGATTAACCTATAAATAATATACACTGTATATATATACAGTGTATATATATATATATATATATATATATATATATATATATATATATATATATATATATATATATATATATATATATATATATAATATACAGTGTATATTATTCATAGGTTAATCATTTATAAATATAAAAAGTATTTTTAAGAATTAAATATAAAAATTCCTAATATATTACAGCAAATTGTAGAATATTTAAACATTTCAGGTATTATGGTCAAAGGGCAAAACTACAGTAACATATACCATAGCTATCTAGTGTTGACCAAAAATAAATAAAATACATATTTAAAAAACATCACATAAAGACATGCAACAGACCAGTGATATCCTAAAATATTATTGCCCCTCTTAAATTCCCCAAAATAGCCTTTTAAACAAATAAAAATGAATCCTACCTCCGTTTGTTCTGGGAGGCCATTTGTTCCCTTTTCAATGTTGTCACGAAATGAAATCACATAAACTTTGTACACATTTTGTGCAAGCATTTTTCACCAGCTTATTCCCTTATTTCCCTCCCAAATACCTTTGTAGGTCCTTTCACAATAGCAAAATACTTACAGCAGTGTGGAAATGCAGGCTGGATCACTCAAGACACAAGAATCTCTCTGATATTTTCTTGAAGTCTTCAGTGAAAGTTACAATCCTCTCTGTATTCCTTTTTCTTTAGGAATGGGTTCACATTCCCGCTTTATAGGCAGTCAGAATTTATAAGGGTGTTTCTCTACGCCTCCTGTCATATGACCCCGCGGCAACAATTCAATTATGTGCAATAAAAAAGAGAGAAAAATTTAGATTAAATTATGCAACACAGAATTGTGAAATCAGCTTCATTGTCCAAAACCTGCATAGTTGCTTTTATTTCCAACAGTTTTCATTATTTCTAGCTAACACTGTGGACGAGAAACCTCAGAGAGTCTCCAGCTCTTTAATTTTTGTAGACTAAACCTTAAATTAGATTCCCAGAAGGCCATTTTACAAGGTCTTCACGGAATCACATGATGCATGAAATGAGTTCAACTTAAAACCACAGGGAACCAAAAGGTGGAGCTCAGAGTGTTATTAAATGCTGCTGGTCACCAATTACAGGGCGAGCACTTTTTAAACTTTCTCTATTTGGGGGTTATATTTATTTGTGTTTAAAAAAAGAGGGGGCGAGGAAATGCGTCACGTGGTCTTTGTACCAGCAGATCAGTAGCACAAGTTTAGACACAACACCAATGGAGACTATGTCATTAGTTTTCCTCCTATACAGCGGAGGCCTTGAAGTAGACTATCAGCCACTGATAAACGACCTGACGATAATCTCAATTACCTATTTTTCATTTAGGAACATAAAGAGCTCAGAATACAGTGCATCTGGAAAATATTGATAGCGCTTCACTTTTTCCTCTTTTGTTTATGTTACAGCCTTTTTCCAAAATGGATTCAATTCATTTATTTCCTCAACATTCTACACACAATACCCCATAATGACAATGAGAAGAAATAGTTTTTTAAATTGTTGCAAATTTATTAAAAATAAAAACCTACAAAAAATCACATGTACATCAGTATTCATAGACTTGGCGTGAAGCTCTAAATTGAGCTCAGGTCCATTCTGCTTCCACTGATCATTCTTGAGATGTTTCAGCAGCTTCATTGGAGTTCACCTGTGGTCAATTCAGTTGATTGGACATGATTTCAAAAGGCGTACACCTGTCTATATACAATCCCAGGGTTGACAGTGCATGTCATAGCACAAACCAAGCATGAAGACAAAGGAACTGTCTGTAGACCTCCGAGAC
The DNA here is from genome assembly GCF_052040795.2 of Danio rerio. Classification (NCBI taxonomy): domain Eukaryota; kingdom Metazoa; phylum Chordata; class Actinopteri; order Cypriniformes; family Danionidae; genus Danio; species Danio rerio. The sequence goes on along the minus strand of NC_141026.1, from coordinate 57,397,611 downwards.
AGGATTGTCTCGAGACACAAGGCTGGGGAAGCTTACAGAAACATTTCTGCTGCTCTGAAAGTTTCAATGAGCACAGCTGCCTCCATCACCCGTAAGTGGAAGATGTTCAACCACCAGGACTCTTCCTAGAGCTGGCCGGCCATCTAAACTAAGTGATCGGGGGAGAAGGGTCTTAGTCAGGGAGGTGATCAATAACCCGATGGTCACTCTGTCTGAGCTCAGCATTCTTCAGTGGAAAGAGGCGAACCTTACAGAAGGACAACCATCTGTGCAGCAATCCACCAATCAGGCCTGTATGGTAGCGACGAAAGCTGCTCCCCGCCTGGAATTTGCCAAAAGGCATCTGAAAGACTCTCAGACCTCGAGAAACAAAATTCTCTGGTCTGATGAGACAAAAATTGAACTCTTTGGAGTGAATGCCAGGTGTTACAATTAGGAAAACCCAGGCAGCGCTCATTAGCAGGCTAATACCATTCCTACAGTGAAGCATGGTGGTGGCAGCATCATGCTGTGGGGATGTGTTTCAGCAGCAGGAACTGGAAGACTAGTCAGGATAGAGGGAAAGATGAATGCAGCAAGGTATAGAGACATCCTGAATGAAAACCTGCTTCAGAGTGCTCTTGACCTCAGACTGGCGATGGTTCATCTTGCAGCAGGACAATGACCCAAAGCACACTGCCAAAATGTCAATGGAGTGGCTTCACAACAACTCGGTGAATGTCCTTGAGTGGCCCAGCCAGAGCCCAGACCTAAATCCTATTTAACATCCCAGGAAAAATCTGAAAATGACTGGACAACGTCACTTCCCATTCCAACCTAATAGAGCTTGATATACTGCAAAGTGGAACGGGCAAAAACTCCCAAAGGCAGCTGTGCCAAGCTTGTGGCATCATATTCAAAAAGACTTGAGGCTGTAATCGCTGCCAAAGGTGCATCAACAAAGTATTGAGCAAAGGCTGTGAATACTGATGTACATGTGATTTCTCAGGTTTTTTATTTTCAATGAACATGCAACAATTTCAAAAACTCTTCTTTCTCATTGTCATTATGGGGGATTGTGTGTAGAATGTTGAGGAAATAAATGAGTTTAATCCATTTTGGAATAAGGCTGTAACATAAACAAATGTGGAAAAAGTGAAGCGCTACGAATACTTTCCAGGTGCACTGCAGAAACATAAAAGCCTTATTAACATTTTATTTTTTGTCTTTCGTTATGATAGCAGTACATACTATTTTACTGGTTATTTTGCAAGGGACTAAACTGCAGTTTAAAGGTTTAACTATAAGTCTTTGGTATCGTTCTGTAGACAATCAAAAAAGGTCTTTCAAAAGGGGATTAATATTATTAACCTTAGACAAAAGTCTTGTCACCTTTACAGAAATAATGTCCAGTAGAGAATATAAAGTCATGCTGCAGTTAAAACAGAATGAATATTGTGTCTGACTCCATCATGAGCTTGGAGGACTGCATCCATCTCTGCAATGACTCAAATCATTTATTAATAAAGTCATCTGGAATGGCAAAGAAAGCGTTCTTGCAGGACTCCCAGTGTTCATCAAGATTATTTGGTTTCATCTTCAATGCCTCCTCCTTTATCTTATCCCAGACATGCTCAATAATGTTCATTACTGACGACTGGGCTGGCCAATCCTGGTGAGCCTTCTTTGCTTTCAGGAACTTTGATGTGGATGCTGAAGTATGAGGAGCGCTATCCTGCTGAAAAATTTGCCCTCTCCAGTGGTTTGTAATGTAATGGGCAGCACAAATGTCTTAATACTCGGCCGATCTCTCTTACGCCCCCATACTGAATGTAACCCCAAACCATGATTTTTCCTTCACCAAACTTGACTGATTTTTATGAGAATCTTGGGTCCATGCGGGTTCCAATAAATGCAAAAACTGCACAAGACTTGTCCAGTTTATAGGGCAAATGATGCAAAAATATAGGAAATGGGCAGATTTTGAACTGTGGAATAGATAAATATAGTTCAAAACACGTAATGATGCATGATATGCAGAAATGTAATAGAGTTCATAAGCAAGGACTTACAAAAAAGACATTTACAGGTTTTATTAGTGGATTACGAATGACACGGTGAGGATTACAGTTTCATTTATTACTTTTTGTAAGCAATAAAATTCATATTTTTCTGTATGAATATACTGTTTAGTATTTATTGACTGTAAATCAAGTACATCAGTAATTGATCAAGTAAATCAATTTATGTTTTTTTAATTATCGTTTTTATTTTCTCAAAAAGTTTTACACTTGCATCAAGTATACATGTTAGAGATCACACATCTGAATACACTCACAAATGTAAACACAAATTCTGTACATCCACTTTTTCTTTCAGCAGTATATGCTTTGCTATGTGCGCATGTAGATTTGTTATACATAATAATAAAAAAATAATAATTTAAATAAATACAATTAAATAAGAGATTTTTTAAAAATGTAAAAATAAGTAAATAAACCAGTAAAATAGGATTTACACATCAGCAACAAAACTATGTAGGGTGTGATCCTTCCAATTTTAGGTTAACAGAAAAGTTTAGGTCTATGGGACGTTGCTGGTCTATTTTTCACAGAATGAATTAAATTGTTCCATTTTCTGATTTACAAATGCAGTAATTTGTTCCATTTGATAAATTTCCATTGTAATTCCCATCCACGCATTTAGGGTAGGACTTTCATATGACAACCATTTTTTGGTAATGCTCTTTTTGACATCCACCAGCAAAATATTCATTGGATATTTATCCCTTTTTAACCATTCCTCAGTTTTACAGTCAAAGGGTCTCACAAAGTATCACAATATATTGTATATGGCATTGTTTTTCTTTCCAGTATTTTTAAATAACTGAGCAGTCCCAGAAAATGTGATAGAATTTATGATTTTTAAGTATGTGTTAGAGTAAATCTTCATTTACTTTTATTTGCAAACTTTTTCCATGGGAAATATACGTATAAATGTTATATTTTATATAATTGTATTTTTATGATTGGGTTTTATTAGCCAAAAATGATTTTGCCACTGCCAAATAAATAAACAATTTAAATAAAACTATTAAATAGTGTTTAGATTTTTTAAATATAAAATCAAGAAAAAAAGATATATATAAACTTTAAAATATAAAAGGAATTGATTTAGAAATGGTTGAAGTAATTCAAATGAATGTGTAAAGCACTAATATTTATAACTGTACATTAAATTCAGCAACAGCCAAACAGAAATAGGCCTATATATTAAAAACAAAAGACACGAGGTTAAAAACATATACTGACATATTAAAAATATATATAAAAACATTTTCAGGAGAAAAATCGAGAACATTCAAAATAACATTTTCCTATAAATGACCAAACTCCGTTATTTCATTTTACAGATTGAAATTCTGCCTCTCTACAAATGGCGGCGCGGGTTTGACGGCTTCCACTGCGGATAGCAACTAAACCCGCGCCTGCGCATTAACCGCGTCCGAGTGCCCGATACAAGATGGCGGAGTCGGTGGGGAGGGAGAGGCGGAGGCGGGTCCGAACCGAATAGCGCAAAGCCTATTGAGGACTCCAAACAAACCTCTCCAAGGTAAGGGATTCAGCCATTGAAGAGCAGCGCTAGACCTGTAGGCGTGTGGCGGAATGCACGGGGCACACAACTGTCCCAGCGGTTGCTGCAAACGTGCCGAATGCACGCAATAAACAGACATTATAATGCGCAGTGAGCGCGGCGACACCATACTAGAGCGCGCGCCATCTTGTCGACCGTTTCCACGAAGAAAAATGCGCGCCTAAAATTTGTGGCTGAAACAGTCGAAGATTGACTGGGTTTAAACTCAATAAATGAGCACTTTGACACACTAGGGTGATGGCCATGTCTGTCCTGGTCCTTTCTGTGCCCAAATGAAGCCAGAAGCTCCGCCATTTGGTGTTATTTTACCCGCTCTCGCAGCACATCGGACGTGTGCTGCCGTAGCTCTTTGTTGGCTGTTTTTCTCCTCCTCCTTCGGGTTTGTTTTCGGGCGGCTCGATCTGGGGTGGGCGGCGTAGAAGCGCATGCGTGTCCTTCTTTCGCTCATTTGCGCTCTTATTAACCGAGATATACGCAGTAAACACATTTGTCTTGAGCAGATTCATGATGTATACTTCGATAACTAGCTTTTGTAAACACAACATCAATGGTGATTATGTGGTACAGTCGTTTTACTTCGTGATGCCATCTCTACTGTAGTGTTCGCATCATAATAACGTACTTTTTATTTTGGGAAACTGTTATATGTGTTTGATTTATTACCAAGATAAAGGCAGTAAATAGATTTGTCTTGAGCAGATACACGATGTATGCTTCGATACCTAGCTTTAGTAAACATAACATCGATGGTGATTATGTGGTAACGTTCAGTTTTGCTAGCCCATGCCATCTCTACTGAAGTGTTCGCGCTGTATTACTTTTGTAGTGATTATTTGTGGGAATTTGTTTTGTTTTCTGACACAAAGGTAAATTACTTGATATTATTATTTAAACCGACGAAAACTCGGGGCAGACCAATACATAATGCAATCCCTTTACATTTACTGAGGTAGGCTAATACCATGGTATACCTAGAAGATGCTCATATTTTATATGCAAAAATGTAAATACTGGGTTCTTGTGCACAAGTTTGAGTAAAATGTTAATATTTTATGTTAGCTTGTTAGCACTGATATATTAAAATTGAGTTTTTTTTTTCAGAAAATGTCTGTTGCTTTCATTTGTTGTCATTGAAAATCTGGCTTATTTTGTCCAATATTGATTTCTTAACTCTTCTGAAATTATATAATTGTAATTTTTTTCAATTTGAAATTTTAAAGAGGTTATCAGACCTTAAGAATAAAGCAGACATTTACATTTTGCTTTCACTCATACCTAGAAAATCTGGTACATCCTGAAAAACTGGTATAAAGTGTGTAATTTCTACATGTTCATGTTTCTGTATGAATACTACTGTTTCAGTTCCTATCAACATCAATTTATTTACTTTTACGTATGTTGTGTAGGATTGCCAAGCAGTTTATGAATGATGTTTTTGTGTTTTTAGTTATTTCTAGGTTTTATGAAGCACTTTTGTGCTCTGTTAGTAAATGTGCAGCTAATGTGTTTCACTTTCATTACTATGTTTAAGTTTCATTATTATCATCATAAGTTTTCCTTTCACTTTCACCTAAGCAGAATAAAATACATCACTCACCCTAGATTATTTTCTCCATTCACATGTTTTTCTCTTCTGGTTCTTAATATTTGTGTGACCACAGCTAAATTATTCTTCTGTAATTTATCAAACTTGATCTGACTTGTACTGTTTCTATTTGGTGCAGTCATGTCTGTTTTATCAAACGCTTTTGGGGTCTGTTTGTAAATGTATTAAAATGAGATCCAAAGTTTCACTCTTTTATTTTTATGATTGTTTCATTCATTTCCTTTGAGTTCGAGAACACAAAATACATATTTCTGTCATGCTGTAATAAAGGACAGTTAAAAAATATTCTTCCATTCATGGCGAACTTTCAAAAAACTCTTTTCTTACCTAACAGTGTAAACAATTTGTGTGACCAGAGCTAAATCATCCCTTCTTGATTAATAAAGTTGAATTAAACCAACTTGTACTGTATTTTATTATTGTTTTTTTTTTTGAGGGGTCAAGCAACCCAAATATGTTAAAATCATATCAGTAACTTTTATTTGACTTTTTTGCCCTGTTTACTCTGACTGCTAGTTTGCATATACATGGAGTTTCTCAGACCATAAACACAACATTTAGAGTTAATATAACCTTGGTAAACTGTACTATCATTTAGTCAAAACTAGAGCTGTTCGATAATATATACAACTTATTTGTGCAATACATTTTTAGCCACATTTGACCAATCGGATGAGGTCGTACCTTTTATATATATATATATATATATATATATATATATATATATATATATATATATATATATATATATATAAAACCCAGCCTTCCTATTATGTGCTGTTCTGCTATTGGCTAGAGTGTCCCAAAGGTAAACATTGCGTTGGAAGTAAATAGTAATGGTAGAAGCCGAGACAAGAAAGGAAAATCACAACAGCCAATAAGAATAAAAATATCTGCTGCAGTTTGCTTTCAGTAATAGTGTTTTAAAGTTTAAATGTTTGCACCTTGACAGTTGTTTTTAGCTGGAATTGGATTAAATGAAATCTATTTCTTGTTTTTTAAAGGCTGAACAATACAAAAATAAACTGACAATGCGATATTTAGTTTTTCTGTGATGTACATTGCGATATGGATACAATTTCACCAGGTGTTTGATTAACTGAATTTTGAAAGAACTCATGATTTAGGGGAGTGTACCTGCATAAAATATAGTAAACAAATTAGTTACAAGCATAGGTAAATGCAACTGCGCAAAATATACAAATGAAAAATAGTGCTATAGGATCTTCTATGAAGTCTAAAAAATACTCGTGCACATAAATTGAATAATTTAATGTAAAAAGGAATGAATAATCTTGACAATAAACTTATACAAATAATATTTTAGCCACAATAGTTATCATTTATTGTGCCTGAATGGTTTAAATTTGCTAAACAGTACAGTAAAAAAGTAAACTTGGCAATAGGTCCACAATATTCTGAACTCTAGTGCGTGGTCAACTATAATCCCAACTCGACATTGCTGATTCTGTGATGCGAATATTGCACATTTGCATTGTGCTTGCACTACTTACTAAAGTAAACTGCTAATTGTTGGTTTATTTACAGTGTATGATAGTGAAAACCAACAATAATCCAGCAAAGTAACAAAATTAACCCTAACCAAAAGCAAAAGAACAAATAAACAGCAAATTCTGCTAACAAATATAGATATATAAAAATATGTGTGTGTGTGTGTGTGTGTGTGTGTGTGTGTGTGTGTGTGTGTGTGTGTGTGTGTGTGTGTGTGTGTGTGTGTGTGTGTGTGTGTGTGTGTGTGTGTGTGTGTGTGTGTGTGTGTGTGTAGTTTTTTTTAAACTATGAGGTGACGTGAAAAAATTGTTGATCCATTTAAGCTCAAGTGACAAACTGCAAGCTCTATATGTTTATATCAGGTTTTTATATCTTAAATGCAAATTTTGTCACTGCTTTGAGGCACACTAGCATATAGATAAAGTCAGAATTATTAGCCCCCCTTTCATTTTTTTTCTTTTTTAAATATTTCGCAAATGATGTTTAACAGAGCAAAGACATTTTCACAGTATGTCTGACAATATTTTTTCTTCTAGAGTAAATCTATTTGTTTTATTTTGGCTAGAATAAAAGCAGTTTGATTTTTTTTTTAAAAGCCATTTTAAGGAAAAAATTATTATCCTCTTTAGGCAATTTTTGACTGTACAGAACAACCCATCATTATAAAATAACTCGCCTAATCACCCAAACCTTCCTAGTTAAACTAATTAGCCTAGTTAAGCCTTTAAATGTCACTTTAAGCTGTTCAAAAGTGTCTTGAAAAATATCTAGTCAAACATAGATCTTTTTTTTAAATGATCCATGTCATTTACTGTCATCATTAGAAGTGAGTTATTAAAACTTATGTTAAGAAATGTGTTGAAGAAATCTTCACTTCGTTAAACAGAAATAAAAAAAATAAATAAATAAACAGAGAGGCTAATAATTCTGACTTTGTGTGTGTGTGTGTGTGTATATGTGTATGTATGTATGTATATATATATATATATATATATATATATATATATATATATATATATATATATATATATATATATATATATATATATTTATTTATTTATTTATTTATTTTTTTTTTTTAAAGCACACACACACATATAAAAAAAAAACTACACTTAAGTGTACACAGACTAGTCACAAGGTCTCTCATGGCACCACAGTAGCTCACTCGTTCACCAGGTTAACTTCTTGAGGGAGATCTTAAATCACAAAGAATATTATTGCTATATTAAACAACATCACATATTTTCCCAGTATCAAGAAGGCGTTTGAAAAGGAAACACCTGTGCCCTTATATGTATATGGTGTTCTTCTATATTTTGTATTTGCGTTTTGTTCTCTTAATTTGTACTAAAATTGTTTGTATTTATTGTATATCTACGTTCCTCTTGTAGTGTTTGTTGTTATTTGTATGCACCCAGGGTCTAAGACAGGTGTGGGCAAACTTAATCCTGGAGGGTCAGTGTCCTGCATAGTTTAGCTCCAACCCTATTCAAACAGACCTCCCTATAGAGTTCAAGTGATCTTGAAGACACTGATTAGTTTGTTCAGGTGTGTTTGACTAGTGTTACAACAAAACTCTGCAGGGACACCGGCCCTCGAGGATCAAGTTTGCCCATCCCTGGTCTAAGAGTACTGTAATTTCAATTCTCTGTACTTATATACAGTGGCAGATTTGACAATAAAACTGACTTTGACTTCTGCTTCAGACAGGACAAATGAGGAGCTATGACGAGTGAAAACCACACAACAATTAAGGCAGACTCGGCATTGGTCATGTCGCCCACCGGGTCCACGTCACAGGCGGCTCCGTTCTCACCCTCGACCAGCAAACCCATCCAAGAGCTGCCAGGTCTGTGAAAAATGATCAGTGGGATCTTTATTTCGTCATTTGGTCTGCACTGGTCTGAATTTTAGTTTCGCTTCCAGATGAGCTGATCCAGGCTGGATGGTCAAAATGTTGGAGTAAAAGGGAGAACCGGCCGTATTACTTCAATCGATTCACTAACCAGTCGCTGTGGGAGATGCCTGTCCTGGGACAGCATGATGTCATTGTAAGTACAGGCTTGCATGAATAGGCGACAATTATAATTTAATCATGCAAACGCGATTAAAGTCTGTGAAATCAGAACTTACAATGTTGAGTTTGCTAGAGCACATTGTTATTCTTTTGGTGAACAATTAATTAGTTTATCTGTTTTGGTAATCTTCAATCTAATTCTGAGCATTTGCTTGTACGTTTTGGAGTGGCAGTCCTCTTCTGATGATGTCAGTTTGACACTTCAGCTAGTATTTTCCTAGCCACGCCCCTCTTACTGTTAATTTGATATGAAGAAATGATACACTAAAAGCAAGAGACTTTAAGCAAAGCTGTAAATATCATGCACATTATATCACAGACTTATGTGCTTTTACCATTTTTATTATAAAAAAAATCTTTATTCTTTATTTCAGTTTGCAGAATCTTATATAATTTGAATTGCTTTGTTTTTCTGGTTGTTTGTATTGATGTAACTTGATTTACTGCCCTTTGTTTTGCCATCAAGCCTTCAATGCTGACTTGGCATTAAAATAAACAGTTAAAGGGATAGTTCACTCTAATTAAAATTTACTTACCCTTAAGTGTTTCCAAATCTTTGAGTTTTTTTTTATTCTGTTGAACACTTAAGAAGATATTTTGATGAATGTTGAAAACCTGCAACCACTGGCTAATACTATGGAAGTCAATGGTTACAGCTTTCCAGCACGCTTATATAAGAATATCTTCTTTTGTGTTGAACAGAAGAAAGAAACTCAGAACTGTCTATTTAGCATAATTATTTATTAATTTAGTTTCTTAATTATTAGTTGTATTTGGAAAAAAATCTGTATATAGTTTTTTTTATTTCATGTTTTTTTTTATTACTAAAATAAGTTTTTACTAGTTTTTCATGAACAGTAACAACACTCCTGTGTTTGTTTTTTATTTTTTCAGTCAGATCCTCTGGGATTGAATGCAGCTCCAGCCTCTGGTGAGGCGAATGCTGATGCAGGTCTGGGAAACGGGCAGCGTAAAAGACATCCATCAGAGGATGCTTCTCAAGCGGGCCCTAACAGCTTCAAGAGGCCAAAGGTCAGTGTCCTTCAAAATAGCAGAAATAAATATGAAGTACCATGCCTATTTGATATTAAACCCTTGTACTGTTGGTGATGTTTTCATCCAATCTTACATCTTAATTTGGCCTCAACTTTCTCTGTGTTTTAAACAAATGGGATGATTTTAGGTGACCAACCTTATTTTGACACATATTTTGGGAAAATGCTTCGAAGATTTAGGGTGCTTTCACACCTACACTTTTGTTTCGGAACGTATCTCGTTTGTCCAGTTAGCGCGGTTCGTTTGGCATATGTGAACAGGGCAATCGCGCTCTGTTCCGCGCCAAAGTAATCGCTCCGAGATCGCTTGAATGAGGTGGTCTCGGCTCGATTAAAACAAACCCTGGAGCGGTTCGATTGCAGTGAGAACGCGATCCGATCCGAGCGCGGTTATATCACAGTGTTTTATGCATATGTAATAGGCATACAGCTATATGAAGAGAGAATTATGAGCATGGCGGGAAGTTTCGCGAGTCTCCAGATGCCCGCAAACGAGTGATGATCTCCCGGTAATCTCGCGTCTCCCTCCCAGTCCTCAGATAGGCATCGTCGCGCACCCTTCTCACCCCTCCCCCCTGCAACCCTCCTCAGACACGTCGCGCGCACCCTGTTGATTACCACTAAACCAACACCTCTCCTGACAGCTGAGCGGGACGCTGCAAAATAAACCCTGACACTCTGACCAATGTGAGGAGAGTTTACTCGCACGTGACTTGTTTTAGCTCTTTTGGTCCGATTAAAAAACTTTGCCTTGTAAAAGCAAACCGCTCCAAGAGCAAAGAGCAACAATGTAACAATTCTAATCTCTGTTTCGGAACAACTGAATCGATTCACAGGTGTGGAAGCACCCTAAAAAACTCTGGGCGAATTTACAACTCTTTCATTATGTTGGTGGCTGTTTTTGCCCCATTGACTTTCATTATAATGACATTTTTTGATTGCAAAACCATGACACCATATTATTTTGTATTCTTGTTTGGGAAGAGGTAACATTTCTCATTTTTACTGTTGATTATCAGCTGTAGTTCAAAAAAAGCTTAGTTCAAATGGAGTAAAGTGTGTGTGTGTGTAAGAGACCTTTGCGCTCTTACCTTGATATGCCTGAAAGTCAAAACAATCAGCTCAGCTCTCAAATCATAGTAAACATAATTAGTGTTTAACGTACAAATTAAGAATACATAATAAAATGGTGTCATGGTTTTCAATAAATGTCTTTATAATAGAAGTGAATGGGGCAAAAACAGCCCCAAACTTAATGAAAGGGTAGTCAATTAGCACAAGGGTTAAAAGAACATAGTGTAGTGAACAATGTTTCTGAATTCGTTTTGATTTCAGGTTGAGATTCCAGCCACTCCAACAACTCCCACTGTCCCCATTTCTCCCAGTACACCAGGAGTAAAACCTTGGGTTAACACCACCACAGATGAGAAACAAGGCCAGGCCAGTACGCCTGCACCTGCACCGTACCGGCCCTCTGTGTGAGTATAGACTCCGTTTGTTCCTATACAGTGGGTTACATCCTACGTAGCACTTGATTAGGTTGCATTCCTGATTCTAGACTTTTTTTAAAGACATGTTAAAGTTGTTGTCATTTCTATCAGACTCTGTTCGATAATAGAGTGTCTGAGAAAAACAGTGTTGTAGTTCACTGTCTACAGTTAAATAAGATGGTTTCATCCTTCAGTTACACAATGTTGATGCTATTTTGTAAGACTAATGTGCAAAAAGAAATGATAAACACAGTTTTGTTGTCAATTAGTGAGTCAGGATATTACTAACACATTAGCAGTGAATTACTAGTACAAGCTATATATATATATATATATATATATATATATATATATATATAAATATATATATATATATATAGCTTGTACTAGTAATTCACTGCTCCCTTCTTATTTGCAAGAGTTGCGTTTCTAAAAATAATCAATACGTGAAATTCACAAAGCAGTCTGATTTGTTTTTTTGCAGAGATGTGTAATAGGGTATATGTTTCTTCTAGTGTTTCTTCCCATACTGATAAACTTCCGGTGAACGGTTAATGTGAATTTTTTCCATTATATACACGGTTCCTTTTACAGCATTGATGTTGTAATGTCATTAAAATAGAATCAGTTAAATAGACTTGTCAGGCCCATCAGGATATATGCTGGACTAAAATAAATGTTCATATTTTAAAGACATGGTGGGGAAAATGTAATTTAATGCAGTGCTTCTTGTACAATCTGATATTAGAAATCACTCAGCCAGTGGAGATCGCTGATTTTTTTAAAGAAAACAGACCTTAAACGCACCGATTTTAGAATGGTATACAGTTCACCGGAAACATTTTACCCAGGTTACTGTCAAATTAAAAGTCCTTTAGCATACTTCCGCATATGCCCTATTAGCTGCCCTTACCATGAAAAATATTTTGTTAAAAAGTGTGAAAGTTCGAACACCATTAGACAAACAGGACAGTACTGTGATGGACATTTTTAAAAAGGTACCACCAAGAAGAATCTTAAATTATTTATCAAAAATTGAGCTAAAAAAATAAAAAAATCATGTTTAACTTTGAATATATTTTTATGTGAATTTTATTTATTTATATCCTATATATTTGTCTAAGTAACTTTTTATTGTAATACAAATTTGTTTTTATCATGTAATATTTTTTTTTAAATTTTTTAATGTTTGTTTTTTTTATTTTATGTTCCATTTTGCCATGTAATAATATAAATGTGTATAAGTTGCTCACGTGGCCATAAATACATTATAAAATTATGCAAAGCATGCAGAAATTCTTTAAATTTGTCAGTAACCTGGGTCAAACACTTCCAATGAACTGTGTGCAGTTACGAAATCGTCACGTTTAATATCTGTTTTCTTTAAAAAATTAAGATTTTCACTAAAGTAAGTCTTAGAATGTACAAGAAGCACTGCATTAAATTACATTTTCCATGTCTTTAAAATATTTAAATTTATTTTACTTCAGTATTTCTAATGGCATTTCTGTGCTAGCCTGCTGATCCTGACGGGCACGCGTGTAAATGGCTTTTCATCTTGGTTTACGCTTCAACAACTAATTGAATGCTGAAATCTATTTAACTGATTATATTTTAATCACATTACAACATCGATGCTGTAAAAGGTACTGTATAAAATTGGAAAAAAGTCATTTTAACCCTTCACCTGAAGTTTATCGGTATGGGAAGAAATACTAGTTCTGCATATAACCTATTGCAGGGATGTCAAACTCATTTCAAAAATCCTGCTTCAACACACTTACTGCTAGGTTTCAAACAAAGACTCAATTAGATTGATCAGGTGTGTTTTAATTAGGGTTGGAACTAAACTGTGCGAGACTGCGGCCCTCCAGGAGTTGGGTTTGACAGCCCTGCCCCATTGGGTCAGTTTAAAAAAGAAGAAAGAATTATTGTCTCTCATTTGTGTAAATGTTCAAGTCTGACGACCATGTGAACAGATGACTTATGGAGTCAATGCATAGAAACGTATAGAAAACAATCTGCATCTTCCGTTTTCTGTCCCACATGCATAGTAAGTTTAATATGATGTTAAAAATAACTAAGGGAGGAAAATTATCATTGTTGTCTCACTAGAAAACATTGTGGCTTATCAAACACAGCCTGGTTCTTGCATATTATTCATGCCAGAGCAACATCAGGCTTGATGACATAGCAGCTCATCATGTCTGGATGCAGTGAAAAGTGTGACCTAAAGCACACGCAAATCTTGAAGGTGTGCCCCGTGAGTCATGCAAAAGGCTGTTTGGTGTTGTGATAGGCCTATTTTCACCAGGGTTTTACACTTGTGGGATTTACATAGGAATGAGGAAACATTTGTGTCTGAGGCTCACTCTATGCGCTTGTGAACAGATGGCTTATCGAGTCATTGCATAGTAACATATATAGAAAATAATCTGCATCTCTCGTCTTCAAAATAGGAGTCCCACACATACATAGTAAGTTTAATATGAACTTTAAAATAACTAATGGAAGAAAATGATCATTGTTGTCTCACTAGGAAACATTGTGGCTTATCAAACGCAGCCTGGTAATTGCATATCAATCATCCCAGAGCAACATCAATCTGATCTTGGTGACACTGCAGCTCCAGATCATGTAAAAAGTGTGACCTAAAGCACATGCAAATCTTGAGGGTGTGCCCCCGTTAGTCATGCAAAAGGATGTTTTGTGTTGTGATAGGCCTATTCATCATCAGGGTTTTACACTTGTGTGGATTTACATTAGAATGAGGAAACGTTTGTGTCTGTGGCCCATTTCCATTAACTGATTTCTTGTTATTCGACTATGACTTGGTGTACTAGGTAGTTTTTATAAGGCACCTGTAAGCTCTGTAGCCATGACACAACTCTGTGCTATGACGTGTCTGAACTGGCCTTTATCTTTCAGAGTGTACTGGGACCTGGACATTCAGACCAACGCTGTGATTCGAGAGCGAGCCCCAGCGGACCACCTTCCTCCACATCCTGAGATCGAGTTGCAGAGAGCTCAACTCACCACCAAACTCCGGCAGCACTACCATGAGCTGTGCTCTCAGCGGGAGGGTATGTGCTCCGCATGCTGCTTTCACGATTTACCACTGTCGCTTCATTTTAGCGCTGTGATTTGTGGAGACACTGCAGAATTGACCTGTAATAGAGTGAAAGTTCAGGCCCATACTATGGAATAAAATCGCTGTTATAAATATTTTGTGCGTAAATAATATTCTCGCATCTGTAATTATAAAATCGTAAAGGAAAACGGAACATACTTGTAATTTTACGAGGGTATAATTCCAAAATCTGCGATTAGAACGGACACAGATACAACATTTTCTTGGTCTGTTTGTTTATGACTGATAAATTTACAATTGGTGTACTGTACAAACAGAAATACAGTCGGGCCGAGGATAGGGAGCAGAATGTAAGTTAACTTTACAGGTAGCAGCGCAGAATTTCTCAGTGAATCACTTAACAGTGTTTAACTATAACATGACATCTGTTAATGTTTCTGTTTTATGTGAGTCCCGCAAATGCATAGAGACTCCCGGAACTTCCGGGAAACTTGGGATGTCTAAATATCACGTTTAATAATGGCACATCATTCATAAACACACACACACATGTTAATTATTAGTAATTCTGTAATTTGTCTGGCTGTATTTAGGCATCGAGCCCCCACGGGAATCCTTCAACCGCTGGCTTCTGGAGAGGAAAGTAGTGGATAAAGGTCTGGATCCTCTCCTGCCCAGTGAATGTGACCCAGTCATCTCCCCGTCCATGTTTAGAGAGATCATGAATGATATCCCCATCAGGTAGTCTACCATCAAATGTTTAAATCAGTTACTTTATTAAAACAAGTTTTTGATCAAATATTCCAATATTGATTACATTTTTCCCCTTCGATTTTTAGGCTCTCTCGCATCAAATATAAAGAAGAGGCCAGAAAACTCCTGTTCAAATATGCAGAGGCGGCCAAGAAAATGATCGACTCCAGGTAAATGTTCTCATCGCTTTACTAGGCATGGGAAGATAAGGCATGGGACGTTTCAAGGTTTACTGCGGTTTGGAGTCAGGTTTTAAAACTGCAAAAATTTTCTGTTGTACTGTTCCTGTGGTATATGTACATTTTTAGTAGTTTTTTACAACAATTTTATTTAGTTTTTTAGAGCAACAATATATTAAATGATAGTCTTTTAGGGCAAGAAATCTGTCCCTTTTTTTTTTTTTTGACCGATCAGGCCAGTGGTTCAGATTTTTACTTGCCTTGCCCAAGTTTTCACTGGCCCCACGAAAAATAAAGTTAATAGCTGTTTCTTAGTCACATATTTTAAATAATGTGTCAAAAGCCAAACATAACTGTATATATACATTTTATTCAGCATAACTTTTTTAAATACAACTGACATTTAAAAAATTACAATTTTGATGTATCTAAATTTGTGTGTGTATATATTATAAGCGAACATGTGCAAACGTTAGCTAGAATTATGCATTATAGGCTTAAATTATGTTGAGAAATAACAGATGAAGCGAGACTGTAGTCAGATCATCAAGCAGATCAATGTTGATATTTCTGTCGAGGTGTTGTGTAACAATATGACTAATACAACATAGTATAAGATAAAAAATGGAAAAATTAGCAGATGGTATCTTCAGTCAATTTTCCTAACGGATAAACCGCACTCTGTAATGTTTCAGTATGCTTTCACTTTTGTATTCAGCATGAAATGCACATTTACCGGTAGGAATGACGTCCCGCCCTACTCGTATTTCTCTCTTCATATAGCCGTATATGACTATTACATATCCATAATACACTGTGATATAGCCTGGTTTATTAGTTCGTTGGATCGTTTTGCTTCCTCACTACAATCGATCCACTTTAGATCTGCTTCAATCTAGCCGAGACCACTTCATTCAGGCAATCTCAGACCGAGTGTTTTGTCGTGGATCTAATTGCGATTGCGGGATTCACATATGCCAAACCAACTGTGCTAACTGGGCAAACCATACAGGTTCCGAAACAAACATCTATGTGTGAAAGCACCCTGTATTTGCACGTAATGGATTAAAAATCGTAGCCTAATTAAACTTTAGTGACAAGGCAGCACTGGCCCAATCAGGTCAGTAACGATCCTATCTCTGGTCCCAAGAGTCTCGCACACTGGCCCCAGGCCATCAGGCAGTCCTTATTGTCGTGCTCTGTGCTATCTTCATTAGTTTCAAGGATTTAGTTGAATTATTTAGCCTGTTTACAGTTCCAAAATATTTAAAATGTTTCTTAAAATAAAATATATTGTGGTCTAAAGGGGAAAAAGCTGTTGTAGATTACCCAGATATTAATAAAGAAGATATTTTACAGCAGTAATATCAATACTGTGAAACCGTGATATTTCTGTCCAAGGTTTTCATACTGTATCTTATTCTGGCCCATGCCTAACGCTTACTGTGGTTTTGGGTTGAACATGAGCATTGCGTTTGAAAGTCTATTTCACGTTCACACAGAAATGCAACTCCGGAGAGTCGAAAGGTGGTGAAGTGGAACGTGGAGGACACGATGAACTGGCTGAGACGAGACCATTCTGCCAGCAAGGAGGACTACATGGTACACTCTCAGTCTTTTAACTACATGCCAGACTACATTTTAAAAACGACATGGTACACTTTCAGTTTTAGTCTGAACTGCCTACATGGAACGCATTAGAAGATTAACACGTGTGATTTTTTTTTCCTCAGGATCGACTTGAGCATTTACGGAAGCAGTGCGGCCCTCATGTGGCATCGGTGGCAAAGGACTCTGTCGAAGGCATCTGTTCAAAAATCTATCACATTTCTGCAGAATATGTGCGCAGGATTCGACAAGCTCACCTCACTCTACTGAAAGAGTGCAACATTTCTGGTAGGAGGAATATAAATGGGAAGGATAATTATTTAGAATTTGTGTTTTCATAGGTCTCAAACTCAATTCCTGGAGGGCCGCAGCTCTGCACAGTTTTACTCCAACACTAATCAGACACACCTCGAATCAGAGACTATTCTTAAACACCTCTATTGGATCAGCTATGTTAGATTATTGTTGGAGCAAATCTGTGCAGACCTGTGGCCCTCCAGGAATTGAGTTTGAGACCTTTGTCTTAAAGCCTAAACAAATCGTAAACTTAGTAAATTTCTTAAATTTACCGAAGTATTGTGTTCTGGGTTTTAAATAATTTAAAAAAAGCATCTTTTACACCTGTAGATTGATTGTTTTGTTCCGAAACGGGGATTTAAAATGTTAAGTGTTGCTTTTTTGTGCTTGGTGCGGTTCACTTTCACACGGCAAAGTTTCCAAACCGGCCAAAATTATTAAAACAAGTCGCATACAAATAAAATCTCATCACATTGGTCAGAGTTTGGTGTATTTTCTGGGATTTCTCTCAGATGCCCTACATTATTATTTGAATTTATGATGAAGAGAAACGTATTATAAGTGAAAAGGACCACTTTAATTTCGAATAGTGACATCCACAGACATAGTCATCACCAAATATAAATCAGAGGTAAGACTTTCTTATACAGAGATTAATTTTATTTGTTAAGGGTTATAATATATATCTATTCTGTATCAGAAGTCGCATTAACCAAAAAGTTATTGGTATTATTTTGGCATTATTTTTTTTAGTAGTACAGTTAGACTTTCATGTTCGACAGGAAATGCACTTTAATAATACACTGTGATATAGACTGGTTTGTTGGATTGTATTGCTTTCTCACTTATGCTGCGTTCACACCAGACGCGGAAAGCGTGGATAAATCGCGCTATTCGCAAGTAAATAGCCGCGTGAACATTTGAGTTTACTCGCTTCTATCAAGTGTCAAACCCCGCTTCAATCGCGCGTCAAATCCGCTTCATTCATGCGTCAAATTCACTTAAGAACAGACGCGGATTCGCGTGATGGACAGGGCGTCTGTCTGCCTGGTGACTCTGGCTTCATAACTAAATGGCTAACATGGATTTTATTGAGAAAAAATCTGTTTATGTGCTTTTATGAAGGCTGAAAAACAGCGTTGATATGTTTAGGGCTGTGTCTAAATCCAGTAGATCATTTCAGAGGTGCATCCAGCTCTGTGAGCTCAAACTCCTCCAGAAACTTAACCTGGCTGACGGAGGCTTTCAGCTGTGCTTCTGACTGAGCCAAGCCCAGTTTGATTAACTTTTTGTACGTCACAATCACGCCCTCATAAGAGCAAGCTCCTGATTGATTAATGTGGCGAAATGTCCCCTGAAGTGACATGAAGACTTGATGAAGACTTTCGAACTCAAGCAATTCACTCAAATGGCTCAATTCGTGCCGCGTCATTCGCGCAGATTGCACCACAGGATGTCTATTCGCGCGTTTGCATTGACTTAACATGTAAATCACTCGTGCTTGATGAGCGTTCCGCGTCTGGTGTGAACCCAGCAATACAACCAAACCACAGAGTTTGTTTCATCCAAGCTGAGATTGCGATGTTCACATATGCCCAAATGAATCGAGCTAAGGAGACAAATGTGCCAGGTTCTGAAACCAACGTCTAGATGTTAAAGCTTCCTTAGTTTTCCTATAAACCCATGATGCTTGACTTACACCAGCAAGTTAAGTCAATGGCAAGTCATTGGACAATAGTGGCTATAATATAAGGCTAATAATATTGATCTTAGCAGTTTTTAGCAGCAATGTATATTATAATTATTATTATTATTATTATTATTATTATTATTCATATTTTTTATTAATATTGTTAATAATAATATGAAATTTATTTTAAAAATTACACATTTCAGAGAGGGGCTTGTTATGTGGTCTTCAACTGTACAGTATGTGCCATGTAATACACTCTGAATTCTTCTTCCTCTTCAAAGTGGACGGCACAGAGTCAGCGGAGGTCCAGGACCGCTTGGTTTATTGTTATCCTGTGAGACTGTCCATCCCAGCTCCTCCTCAAACTCGTGTTGAGCTGCACTTTGAGAACGACATCGCTTGTCTTCGGTTTAAAGGAGAAATGGTGAAGGTCAGCCGCGGTCATTTCAACAAACTGGTGCGTACACGCTGACAGTAACTTGTTCTAATGAATTGACAGTAATGTTGTTCAACCAAAATTATAATTTACTCAGCAGTTAATCCTCCTCAAGTGGTTCCAAACCTTTCTATTTTTTGATGAACACAAAAGAAGATATTTCGAAGAATGTTGGAAACCATTGACTTCCATAGTAGGAAAAACAAGTAGTATGGAAGTCAGTGGTTACAGTTTTTCAGCTTCCTTCCAAATATCTTCTTATGTGTTCAACAGAGGAAAGAAACTTGAGACTTTAGGAGCAGAAATATACACTGCCTTGGGTTACTTTGTAATTAGTTTAATCTCTTTCTCAGGAACTTCTCTATCGATACAGCTGTATTGACGACCCAAGGTTTGAAAAGTTCCTTTCACGCGTGTGGTGCCTTATCAAAAGATACCAGGTACGATGCTAATTTACTAACAGTGTTTGGTGTTATTAATTTACTGCACTTTAAATGTAGTGTAATTTAATTATTTTTCTGCTTAAAGTAAGGGATTACTTAACATTGTTAGGTAACTACAAATATTTACCTTATACGTACATACTGTTCATATATTCAGCACTTTTGTGTAAATCAATTCAGAGAAGCAGAGGAACTGTATATTTGTTATATAAATGTATTTTACAGAATGATAACACTTTCCCATAAAGAAGGTTACATTTACCAAGATGCTTGAATATGGTTAAGAAAAAGTGAAGTTAGTGGGTAAAAATATGTAGTATAAAGTAAGAGAAGTAGACTTATTATGGGGGGGGGGGGGGGGGGGGTTATGGATAGATAGATAGATAGTAATTCTGAAATTTTGCTTAATATACTGCTTTTGTCAAACAATAGCACATGCTAACATGCTAGAAACAATACAATGAGTAAAAGATTTGCCAATATACGACATGTACAAAACATGTTGATAATATGAATTTTTTATCATACATATGATGTTTAACATTTTTAAAGTTCTATTAAATAAAAAATATTAGATAAAACTAGGATGTCCTGTTTTTCTAGTGTCCGTTGAGTATTGAGTCAAGAAGTTAAATTATTGAAAAAGTTATTTACTTTTCAGACAAAGTAATTGTAAAATAATTTTGAATGCAACATTATTAGTTAATTTTCCTTGGGCTTAGTCCCTTTATTTATCAGCGGTCGCCACAGCGGAATGAACTGCTAACTTATCCCGCACGTTTTACGCAGTGGATTAATTAATTTTGAGGTAATTAAAAAATATGTAGCTTATACTTGCATACTGTTCATATATTCAGCACTTCTGTGTAAATAGAAATGCCAACTGGCTCAGCTGGGACTGGGCTGCAACCAGCAACCTTCTTGCTGTGAGGTCATAGTGCTAACCACTGAGCCACCGTGTCGCTCCACAAACAATGCACATTTTACCAATATTTCAGAAAAGTCCACTGAGTATGACTTTTTAAAACGATTAAATGTATGTGAAATGTAAAGTACAGTATGGACTTTCATGGAGCTACATATTCTGGGGTATGAATTAAATATAATAGCGCTTTAAAAAGGCCTTGAAACCCAGAATGTTTTTGAAAAGTAACTTACCCAGCACTGTTTACCAGCATTCATGGCCATCAGGAGACCATGGGCAGTGTTAACTTGTGTCTTATTGTGAATCGCAGGTAATGTTTGGCTCTGGTGTGAACGAGGGGTCTGGTCTACAGGGGTCTCTTCCTGTTCCCGTCTTTGAGGCGCTCAATAAACAGTTCGGAGTGACATTCGAGTGTTTCGCTTCTCCTCTAAACTGCTATTTTAAGCAGTTCTGCTCGGCTTTTCCAGACATTGATGGCTTCTTTGGCTCTCGAGGGTATGTAAACGTTCCAACATTTTTCAAATTATCTTCTTTTTTGTTCAACAGAAGAAAGAAATTCGAACAGGTTTGTGACAAGTGCAGGGAGAGTAAATGATGACATCATTGTTGATTTATTTTTTTGTGAACTGTCCCTTTAAAATGACGGTGACATTTTTTTTATAGTGATTGTATAACTATGAACGTGTCTCAATCAGCTCCCTTTTTCAGTAGTCAGTGCATTCATTAGGGCACTGAAACATCATCAATGCAGACTATGCACCCTTAATAAAAGTTTGTTACAATATAAGCAGTTTCTAACTCATCTCCTTTATTACTAGACCACCATGGCCTTTCACAACAACAACTTCAGAGGTGACTTTTCTCATAACACAAAATAAACCGTTTTTTTCTCCATATGTTAAACACTAACTAACCATTAAATCATAAATAGGGCCAGACAGAATCTGCAGACGTTTTTTTGCTATTTCTGCAGAAAATTTTGGTAAAAATCTGCAGATTTTTGCACAATTATTTTGGGAGTATCACAACTAAAACCTTAATATGTCAAATAAACAATAATGTCTTTTTAACTTATTTAATGTTTAAAATGCAAATCTAATTAGATCCACTTAAAAACAAAGCAAGTCTCATATAAAATATCTACTAAAAGATAGAAAATATTACTGTACAAACTGTATTGTACATAAATCATGCACATTTTCATATTTCTCAATAATATTACTGTAATTATTTTAAAAACGGAGTAAATATAGATTTCTTCAAGTAAATAAACAGAACTAATGATGGGCTAAAAATCTGCCGAAATCTGCGTAATTCTGCGTGCGCAGGTTCCGTGTGGGCCTAATCTTAACCAAAAACGTAACAGTTAGGTAGAGCGAAACATCCAGGGTGTCCGCGGGGTTGTAAAAGGTAATAAATTAAATGTGCCAAAATTAAGGGCATTAAAAAGTAAAAAACGTCATCTGACGGGGTATTAAATTTTCAAGTCCAATATTTTTAGACAAATTTTCGATTTGTGTTTAGTGCAGATCTTTATTCTAAATTTTGCGTGGATTTATGCATATGTTGAGAGTAGGACCTGGGCGCCCTCATGTGAGGTATTGTTCTAATGGTGCTGAAATAAACCGGGTACCCGGCTGGCTTGCTGCCAACCAGAAACACGAGCTGGCTTTCGTTCATTAATTAATTGAAAACATAGGGAAATGCACGTCTTCGGACCTCTGGCTGAAGTACTTAAGATTTAAAGCCTAGGTCTGTAGCTAATAGCCACGTCTACAAGAAGACGATTATATTGGCGCTATATTGGTTCATGTCAGCTGTCAATCACTCAAGGCTTTCCATTGTCAGATGACAGGGAGCTTTTGTGACCGCATGAAATTATGTGGTGAATGTTGATCCGCCAGCCGAGATCAATCAAGTGTTTTCAGAGAAGGTCCCCGAATCTCGATGCGTTATTCACTGCGTGTTCAGCTCAAATGTCCGCTAAATGTAAAATCTAACACTACACATCATCGCTAAACAAGCTCGCCTTTACTGAGTTTACACTGCAAATGCGGCTCATGACAAAGAACGGTAATGCTTCATTTTTGTTATTATTCATAAAGTAACAGTCAGACTTTTTATAGCAGATAACTCCCATTCAAACACATTCAAGGCAGCATGATAATGAGAAATGTAATTTATTAGTAGTATTATTGTCATCATCATCATCATCAATGTTTTATAATTATTAGACATTCGTTTTGGGATTATTGCACAAATATTAAGTCATCACAGCATTAGTTAGTTAGTTGTTTCTGGTTTTTGTTAGTCCTAATTGATGTTGTTTTCAAATCGATAAATCCCGTAATATACAATTTGCAATGGTGCTCATTTATTTTTGGTGGGTGCTCCTACTTTTTTTTTCCTGGTGCTCTTAAATATTTGAAGTTGCTACCAAGTAAATAAAGTTAATTTCGAGCCCAGACACACAGAATTTATTGGCACAGTTCAACACGGTTGTCTAACCATGCTGAGGGTTTCAGGCCGAGAACGGTTTGTAATCGTGCCGCCCTGTTCCAGGCTCAGTGGAGAAACGACCGTATCGAACTGTTCTTAGATAAGCGACTATTGACATTGATGACATAAATAACATTGTTTAAAAATTATGGACAAAGGCCCATTGTGACACCTTTATTATTTCCTCTGCTTTACTTAAATTTGTTATCTGCAATATGTTATTTATTTACGCCACTACAGTTGCAGCTTGTGCAAGTATAAAAATGTTTTTTAAGATATTAAAAAAGGTAGTAAGAGGTATTAAATTCAACTTAATTATTATTTTTTTTATAATTCATTTTAGGGGATTTCACCTTTATTTGGATAGGACAGTGGAGATTTTTACAGACAGGAAATGTGGGGAGCAGAGGCAGGGGAAGGATCGGCAAAGGACCTTGAGCCGGGAATCGAACTCAGGTCGCCATGAGCACCTTGGTGCTATGTGTCGACGTACTAACCACTAGGCTATTGGCGCCGACATTAAATTCAACTTAAGAAGTTCTGTATGTACCCTGACATCACAGCAACCAAATTATCAAACATAACGACAAACGAGAGATGTTTTTCAAAAAAAAAATTATTATTTATTGGTAATATAAACGAAGATAGCTAGACAGGCTAAAAACAATCGAGCAAACATTTACAATGGTTTAATGGTTAATGTTATTTAGCTATAATTACTTAGCTACAATGTACTTTTAATAACATCGTGAAATTAACATATGAAATATGTTCTGTTTGTAAATTCCGGTTTGGATGTTGGACGTTCTCATGTCACACTCAGTGCCCCAATATGTGCTGAACCGAGCTCATCAGTGGCAGAATTCATGCACAAGAACTATTGATTTACGATCTCGATAGCTAGGGAGCTGATTGAGATTAACGCTACATATTGCATCACTTCCTCATTTCTGTCCTCACAGGCCATTTCTCAGCTTTTCTCCAGCCAGTGGCTCTTTCGAGGCGAACCCTCCTTTCTGTGAGGAGCTCATGGATGCCATGGTGACACACTTTGAGGTGTGTAACTCTTTATTTGATCAGAAACCGAAAGTGTGCTCAAACATGCAAGGGATAATTTATGGTTAACAGGAACTCAGGGTGCATACATGCATGTCAACAGAAGGTTACAGAAATACATTTAAATAAGTTTAATAATAAATAATAAATGTTTGACAGAGAGCAGATTTTTTTTCAGCACATTTCAAATCATAATAGTTTATATTAATATATATATATATATATATATATATATATATATATATATATATATATATATATATATATATATATATAAATAATAGTTTATATTAATAATAGGCCCACACGGAATCTGTGTGCGCAGATTTTCCACAGAATTTCGCTGATTTTTAGCCCATCATTAATTCTGTTTATTTACTAGAGTAAATGTGTAAATCTGAATTTATTCAGTTTTCATTCAGTAATTTATTACTTTTTATTTCATATATTAAGGTTTTAGTTATGATACTCCGCTGGATACTAATAATTTAGGATAAAATAATTCAGCAGAAATCCGCAGATTTTTACCAAAATCCTCAGCAGAAATAGCAAAAAACGTCCGCAGATTCCGTCTGGCCCTGGTAATTAGGCAAGTTATTGTATAACGATGGTTTGTTCTGTAGACTATCGAAAACAAATTTAGCTTGAAGGGGCTAATGATATTTACCTTAAAATGGTTGTTAAAAAATTAAAAACTGCTTTTATCCTAGCTGAAAAAATACAAACAAGACTTTATTTAGAAGAAAAAATATCATCAGACTGTGAAAATTTCCTTGCTCTGTTAAACAGCATTTGGGAAATAAAGAAATATAAAAAAAAAAACGAGAAATAAAAAAATCAAAGGGGGGCTAATAATACTGACTTCAACTGTATATACATTAGGGATGTGCGGAGCAGCCGGTATTTGTATTTGTATTTGTATTCGAGTAAAATTCAAAATGGCGCAAAAATATATATTTTTTCTATTACACTTCTAATTTACGTTATAGTGAAAGTATTGTTTAATTATACCCATTATATAAATTATAGATATGCAATATTGGCTATTGTTTTTGAACATGTGATAAGAAATGTCATTGAAAAGAAAATAACATAGAAGCCATTATCTCATCCATGGTTAAACCAACAACTAATAAAATACCATTGTGAATATTATGAACCCCACCACCACCATTCTTGTTGGAAGGACACTGAATAGACAGAATAAAAACAAATAATACTTCAAAAAACTGTTCTTCTTCAGAAAGAACTTCTTTCCAATGCACAGAATTCCAAAAACTAAAATTAACTAAATAAATCTAAATAAAACCCTGCCTGGGAGATCTGGCAGAACAAAAGTATTCTATATAATACTACAAGATGCAGCCCTGCTATTATCATCTGCCAGCCACAAAAAAGACACAAAGTTTGTTTGTTTATTTATTTAGAGATATCTGCAAATATTTTTCAATGGAAGTCAATGGAGGAATATGACTAGTCAGTCATAATATATTTGCAGATATTTCCAATCTGAATTATAATTATGACAAGTCAAAATATAATTAGAGATATCTCTAAATACCGGACAGATCCGCCACTTTTGGCGCGCATAAACAATCATAAAGCTCTCGTGCTGCAGGAATGAGGAGGTCTGCTGAAGGCGCGCAGCTGACGTGCAGTGAGGGGTTTGCGTCTTTAATAAACTACGGCAGTTTGCGATCACTGAACAGTAAGAATAATTAATAAATCCATATGAAACAGTCCCTTAAAAGTCACGTCTCGCTTTCAGTTTCGGGCTTTGGCGCGTTTTGCACTGAGCGTGTCTCTCTCTCTCTCTCTCTCTCTCTCTCTCTCTCTCTCACTCACTCACTCACTCACGCGGGCATGCACTGTGGTCTCATGAGGAAACGCTGCTTTTTGATATAGTGTTTTTCTTGCTCCCGAATACAAATAATTTTTCAAGTATTTGTTTGAATCAAGTATTCGTAAAAACACGCTATTCGTGCCTTTCCGAATACCGTATTCGGGTTCGGCTCCACCCTTAATATACATATATGCATACATTGGGGGAAATAAGCATTGAACACGTCACCATTTTTCTCAGAAAACATATTTCTAAAGGTGCCGTTGACTTGAAATTTTCACCAGATGTTGATAACCAAAGAAATCGATATGTGCAAACAAAACAAAACTAATTAGTTTACAAATGAAGTAGTGTAATAAACTGAAATGACACGGGGAAAAAGTATTAAACACATGAAGAAAGTGAAGTGTAGTTCGGCAGTGAAAGCCCAGACAGCAGCTGAAATCCCTCAGTTGTTCTTCAGCAACCCTCTGCCCTTCCTCAGTGTAAATGAAAATCAGCTGCTTCAGTCCAAAATCTACACTAGCAGGAGGATGAAGATGAAACCAGGGTGGACATTTCAGCAAGACAATGATCCAAAACACAGCCAAGGAGACTCTCCGATGGATTCAGAGAAAGAAAATCAAGCTGTAGAATGGCCCAGCCAATCACCTGATCTAAATCCAATAGAAAATACAAAATAAAGCTCAGATTTGATAGAAGAGACTCACTGAACTAGCAAGATTTTGACACTGTTGAAGTCTGTAAAAACCCACACCTGAACAATTCATTCATTCTACATATGAGAGGCATCTTAAAGCTGCCATCACCAAAAAAGCCGTTTATATAAAGTATTGAATAAGTTTCAATAGTTCACTGCTTTCTCCTTGTGTCATTCCCTTGTTATTGCAAACAACTCATTACTCAGATTTTTTATTTTCTATTTTTTTTGTATTGTTTGGATTTTTACCAAAATCTGGTTCAGTTCCATGTCAACAGCTCCTGTAGAACCATTATTCCCAGAAAAAAACATGACGTGTACCCCCCCACACTTTTTATATATGCGTTGTAATAATACATTATTATTATATTATAATATTTTTATTATATTATCGTTGTGCTGGAGTTATTCATACTATTTTACTAGATATTTGATAATAATATACAGCTTAAAGTGACATTTAAAAGCTTAACTAGGCTAATTAGGCAAGTTAGGGTAATTCGGCAAGTCATTGTATAAGAATGGTTTGTTCTGTGGCTATTTGGAAAAAAAAAATTGCTTAAGGAAGCTAGTAATATTAAACTTGCTTTTATTTTAGCCGAAGTAAAACAAATAAGACTTTCTTCAAAAAGGAAAAATAATTCAGTGAAAAATTCCTTGCTCCATTTAAATATCACTTAAGAAATATCTGAAAAATTCACAGTCATAAATG
>NC_141026.1:57365000-57367500 GCF_052040795.2 Danio rerio | reverse complement strand
TCTCGCCTCTTTTCCTGTTCAAACCAGATTGGCGCTGTGTTTCTTATTGCAGGTTTTTAATCCTTCATATGGAAAGGAACCAACCCCGTGACGTCAGACACAGCAACATTTCAAGATGGCGGCTCCCTAGGTCTAAAAACTGTAGTAAAACATGCCTTTTTCTGCTAAATGGTCACATTTATCGAGTTTAATGTATTTTGATTGAAGTGGAATCCAATGTACAAAATAAGGTAAACATGACTGAGTGCTTCATTTCCCCTTTAAAGAACACAATGCAATGAAGGTAGTTTTAATTAAACAGTAATGGATTTTATTTTGCATTGCCCAAATGCAAATCAACAACAAAATATTATTTTCCTAAATTTGCATAATCATTTCGGTTGATTCGAAACATGACAAGCTTCAGTGTCGTTCGCTCTTTAACTTTGTGCTTTTCTCACTGGCAGGACAATGACGCTGTCAGAGTTGATGCACGGATGCTTGTATATTCTTCTTTTAGATGTCAGAAGATGATCAGCGATCAGGCAGCTATGTTTAACAGCCTTCATCATGACATGCATTAGCATTAGCGCTTCTCGAAGCATTAGTTATTTCGTGTTTTTTTTTTTTTTTTTTTAATTCTGAGGTCACGTTTGATTTCTTCATGACAAAATATATACTATATGTACCAACAAAAAGGTCAGTAAACAAGCAGAAGAATACATATTTATAATCTATTTTACACCCGGTCATCCGTCTGCAATGAAACCCAGTCCTTTTGTTTCCTAAAATATTGTACAGAAGACAATAGCAGATCTAAGAAAAAAAAATGTTAAGGATTTTGCATCTTCTTTTCTGTACAGTACAAGCCTGTGTGAACCTTTAGTCCTAATGTGGCATTCTGGGTCACATCAACTGTAGCATTGATATCTAGCAGAAGTGGAAAAAATGAACGTCAATTTCTTATTAGTTATGATATGAAAGCATTAGTTGTGATGTTTTATGGACAGATCTCCTAAATATGCCGAACGCCGCTCGTTTTTGTTTTCTCCAGTGAGTCTACCTCCTTGTTTCAAGTGTTTTACAATTGAGAACGAAAACATTTTGAAGCAAATGAGTGGCTTTAGAAACCACATTGGCGTCCGTTTTATTAGAATCTATTGCCTTGATTTCACCGTTTCGTGTATGTGAAAAGTGCTTTAAAAGATGACTTTTTTTATCGTAATCATTGAAATTTGTTTACATAATATTGAGTTTAAATAATGTCACTGGGCAGCGTTTTGAATGTACATTTTAAA
The DNA here is from genome assembly GCF_052040795.2 of Danio rerio. Taxonomy (NCBI): domain Eukaryota; kingdom Metazoa; phylum Chordata; class Actinopteri; order Cypriniformes; family Danionidae; genus Danio; species Danio rerio. The sequence continues at coordinate 57,366,223 of NC_141026.1, read as the reverse complement.
AAAGGAAAATAGATCGAATTTGGACTTTAATTGTTGCAATTATTAACACTACAATTGTTTTCGTTCTTTAGTTTGTTTGTTTTTGCCATGCTTATACGCATGTAGAAATTCATATACTGTCATTAAACCCAATTACTTCCATCTGTATGTAATCATAGGTTTGCTTTGTTGATTTTTATCCACTGGACTACGCAGCCAAACATAGGAAATGGCTTTTATATTGAGTTTAAAAGCATTCCAGTGGTTATGTAACCCAGTTTGCCATTTAAAAAAAAAATCCAACTCTTGGTTTGAGCATTGGGCACTTGTTGGATTTCCTAATCCCAGAGTGGATCACCAGCAAAACTGTAGATGTTGTACAGAACATGGATATGAAGTTTGTTGTTTTCCTACACGGCTGTCGCGAAGAAAAAGCTAAAACAAAAGATGTCTTTTTCAGCGTTTTATTTTTTAATTTAACTCTTGGGTTCTGAATAACTGTTTAAAATGATAGGATTTATGAAAATAGTTGTTTTAAACTAAACCAAAGTGTTATTAAAAAGAGGAGGAATTTATCTTGTATCTTTAAGTAGAATCGTGTACGATTGCATTAGACATGCATAAAGTGTAACCAGCAAAAACATCCATTTATCCATAACTTTATTTTTATAATTCTCTCTCGTTTCGTTTTTGTTTGTTCCTTGTTTTCTTACGAAACTGTTTGGGGGTTTTTATTTTGCATGATATTTTTCATTACAAAACTATGATAAATTGTACAGATCTGTATTGTTGAATTAGTTGTAAGCTTTGCCACACTAGGCTTTTAACCGATTTGCATTTATCAGTCATGTTGATTGATTTATATTGCGTTTGTGTCCTCTAAAATGCCATGAATGTCTCTCCCTCCCTCCTGTGATCTTATTCTGATAAAGACAAAGATTCAGTGAATGTAAATATGTCCGTGCTTATATGATTTGTTTCTTCTACCTGTATATTATCAGTGTTGTGGCATTTCCCATCACCTGAAGTGGTATAAAGATTTTCCTCTGAATCAGAAAAGCTCTCAGTAAAATATTGAAATCATGAATCCTCTGGCATTTTATTGTACTGCATATATTCTGCTGAAATATGCAGCAATACAAGCTTGATACTGTTTACAGTTATGATAACCTTGTTTACTGTAACCTGGAATACTGTGCAATGAACATATCCAGTGAGCGGCAGTTCTGTGGTAGCAAATGCCT
>NC_141026.1:57345000-57360000 GCF_052040795.2 Danio rerio | reverse complement strand
TTCCCATGTGCTCTCCCATCCAGGTACTGCTTAGCTTCAGTGGGTGACCGTGTGAGAGTTGCAGGGAGCTAGCTGCCGGTATTTATTTTCGTTTTACTTCCTATATGTAGCGTACCTTGTGTTCATATTATAAATTTGAACATTTTATTTGTAAATCTTTTACTGCAGACTCGCATGAAAACTACAGTACAGATTTGCAAAAGATACTGCCTAGTTAAACCTAATTAACCTAGTTAAGCCTTTAAATGTCACTTTAAGCTGTATAAAAGTGTCCTGAAAAATATCCAGTCAAATATTATTTACTGTCATCATGGCGAAGATAAAATAAATCAGTTATTAGAAATGAGTTATTAAAACTATTATGTTTAGAATGTGTGTGTGTGTGTTTAAGTACAGATTTGCAAAAGACACTTAAATATCATTCATGATTTGACATTTGGTTTCATAAAGCTTGATTGAAATATTAAAGCAGTCATTCATTCAGTCACGTTCATAAAAACACAGTATGATGCACACCCACCTGAAAAATACTATAGTAAATAATAAATAGTGTTTTTGAACCATACTATAGTAAACTATCATACTGTACAACAATAGTAATTACAACTCTTTGTTAGTACAGCATACTATACTATGATACTGTAGTATGGTTTTACATCCCGTACTTTGTTTTTATATATATACAGTTGAAGTCAGAAATATTAGCCCTCCTTTGATTTTTTTTTTTTTGTCCCCAAATAAATTATATCATTGTTATATTTCCCAAATGATGTTTAACAGAGCAAGGAAATTTTCACAGTATGCCTAATATTTTTTCTTCTGGAGAAAGTCTTGTTTGTTTTATTTTGGCTAGAATAAAAGCAGTTTTTAATTGTTTAGAACCCATTTTAAGGTCAATATTATTAGCCCTTTAAGCTATATTTTCTTGATAGTCTACAGAACAAACCATCATTATACAATAACTTGCCTAATTACCCTAACCTGCCTAGTTAACCTAATTAAGCTAGTTAAGCCTTTAAATGTCATATTACCATCTACAAAATCAGTTTTAATCCCATAATTTTTTGCCGGGTTCCAGGACATGTCGGGCTTTCAGGAAATGAGCGAGCTGATGCAGCTGCTAAAGATGCTTTGAAGCAAGTTGTAAACAAACGCCAAATTCCTCCCTCAGAGATGAGATGTTGACCTTTTATCAACATTTACATTTGAAATAGTTGGCAAGAGGAGTGGGATGCATTGGAAAATAATAAATGACATGAAATCCAACCTGAAATCTCAAACAGAATTTTAAGACTCGATTTGATCAAGTGATTTTTACCAGATGTCGTAATGGGCATACAAGATTAACTCAAGCCTTTTTACCTAAAGATGAAGACCCCACTCAATGTTTGTGCTGCAAAACTCCCCTTATGCCGAGTTCAGACTGCAGGATTTTCAAAGTAGTCGTGTCACAGATGTTTTTACACTGCATGACTATCTGGGCTGGTGTTTCGTCGCTGCTTTGTTTACACTGCAAGATGGATCGGCGACATGGACATTCACATTGCATGACTTTATTATAGGGAGAATCGCCGACAACTTCGTCCAAACTACGTCTCACAGCCAAAAACACGTAGTATATCTTTTGTTATTAACTACATAATGAGAAAAAAGCCTTTAATGGGGTAGAAGATGTCCATGTTTGCTCACCTGGGTTTAAAGGGAATTAGCCATTTCTCCTCAACGTTGATAATAAACTCATTTCTTTCTGTATGAAACGTCAAACAGACATGGTTGCTCCTGAGTCCTGTCAAACCTCCACTAGTTTTCCTCCATTTCGTGGGTCCAAATAAACCGAAAAAGAGCGCTTTTAACTTCTCCCCCAGCCTCCCGCTGCCTGCAGCAGGTATACACACACGCACACACAAGTGAAAGCTGCTCTCTCATTGGCTGTAGGCGATCGCTGATGTTATTTTCAGTCAAAACTCAATTCACACGGCATGATTTGAATAGCCGACAGCTCCAGATATTTCGCACGCCAAATATCTCGCAGGCATCGGCGACTCATCAGCGATTCTCTCAGATCGCGTCTTTGATCGTTCATACTGTGTGATTGTCACTCACGTGCACGAGCAGCAATTTGCCTGTGATTTCAGGCATTTGTCGCGATTTCTCAAAACCTGTCGGCGAGCCAAAATCGGGGTTCAAATCACGCAGTCTGAACTAGGCATAACTGTAAAACACATTTTACTAGACTGTCCTGCTTTTAATGATTCCTGAAGACTTTTTTTTAATGAAATGAAACTCTCTTATGGACATTTTAGCAAAGTGACGCCAGAAAATGTTTTAGATTTTTCTCATGTATTAGCACAAAACATCTTATTAAATTTATGTATTTATTTGTTTGTTCCTAATTGTTTATTTAATATTGAAATGTCCTTGCCATGTAAATAGCCTTGGTTGCTGACATGGCAATAAATAAAAAATACATTACATTAAATGTCACTTTAAGCTGTATAGAAGTGTCTTGAAAAATATCTAGTCAAATATTATTTACTGTCATCATGGCGAAGATAAAATAAATCAGTTATTAGAAATGAGTTATTAAAACTATTATGATTAGAAATGTGTTGAAGAAATCGTCTCTCTGTTAAACTGAAATACGGGAAAACAAATTAACGGGGCTAATAATTTACACTTCAACTGTTTGTGCTGTCATACATTTATGTAGTTACTCATGCACAAAAGGATCTATTCATTTGATAAAATGCCCTGCTCTGTAATGCCTGATGCATTTTTTTCTATGTATATGGAGGCTTTGAGTTATTTCTACATTTTTTTGTGATCGTCAGAATCCCTGGAACATCATGATCAAACACAGACAGGTGCATCGCAGAGGACGACGCTCTCAGATGGCAGTGAGGTCAGTGCACAAATCTGTGTTTCAACACTGCAGATAGTTTTAGTTTAGTTTAGTTTTTATGGAATCAGATTAGTCTCAAAAGAAATTCACGCAAAAGACACAATGTACACATGCGTAGCCAAATTCACGTGGATAAAACTAAATTCACGTGCGTAAAATATTTATTTAAATTCACAAAAAAATTTCACGTGCACAAAATAAAAATACATTTTCATAAAATACGTTTCACAAATGCAAAACACGATTTGCAAATGTATAAGAGTGTACAAAAAGTTTTGAATGTACGACTCCCCCTGGATACGCGTGTGTGTATTTTTGAGACTCTTCTGCCAGAGTCAGGGTAACTCGTACCTTTCAGCCAATCAGATGAGAGCTGTAGTCAATGACACCAACTCTGCGCTACATTTGCCCAGACTCTTTCTCTCCAGCATGGCGAATGGAGAAAGCAGCAGTCGCACTTTTTTTTTCATTTATTTAATTATTTGTCCATAGCCTCACTCTTTTTATCCATTATTTTGCCGCAGCTCCGCTCTTCTTATTTATTTTCTCGCAGCCTCATGAGCAGAATGTAGCCTGCAGAATGATGAATTGTACTGCTGTGGTCTAGCGGTCAACATGTTGCGTTATCACGCCGCCGACCCGTGTTCGATCCTCACCTGAGTTGAATTTTTTATTTATTTATATATTTTTTTATTGTTAAGACATATAAAACTGTAAGGTTGTTGAACATTTGAAGTTCTAAAGCAGCTGTTTTCTTTAAAAAGACTTGAATTGTGTAATTAGAAACTGACTTGGAAATGATTTTATTTTAATATAGTCAGTCGTGAACTGAGGTGGGCCGGTCGAAGGCTTAAAACTCCAGGGCTGAAAAGGAGTCCCACTCCGGCCCTGATTATATCCAATGAATGTAAACAAGCTGCTGTTGTGCTTTAGTAATATAATATGTAGAATATAAATATAACATTAATACTTTTCGGAATATTTTTCAACACAAATCGAGCCTCTCGGATCATTTCAAACATGTTTGATGCCACTCAGGATTTCAATCTGCCCTCCAACTTACAGCCGCATGAGAAGCTGAGCTGAGGAGAATCGCGTCAGTTTTAATAAATTAGGTTTTAAGTTTTTTATGTCTATAGAGACTTTGCTGAATAAAAATGCTAAATCATTCCAGTAGGTGGCACATACAGATCAGTAATGAGAACCAGTGATGAGACATTCCAAACGCATACGTAAGCGAAACTGAAACTAACAGAACACACGACACTACCAAAATAAAACATTGCATCTAATGCTGAAAGAAGGTCAACCAGTTTAACATATCATACCGCATTCACAATAGCCTTATTAATTTAATTAGGCTATAATGTCCTTGACCACCAGCAAATCAGAATGTTCAACTGGACATCACTTTAGTTCTTTGTGAGTCGCTGCCTCAGTCAATCAAATCCAGTCAACTGAAGATTACAGCTCAGACTACATTGGTTTTAACCCGATTTATGCCCGATTTTCACCTTCTGGGAAAAGGAGATAAATAAGTTTACTACAGCTCGTGATAAGCAAATAAACACTTAGTTTATGTTGTCATATTTTCATTGTAAATTTTTTAGTTTCTAGTTTAATAAACAAAAATATACTCATATAATTATTACGGAATAATAGGGTATATTCTACATTAGGGTTGTAACGGTATGAATTTTTCACGGTATGATAATCGTCTAAAACAATACCACGGTTTGACGGTTTCGCGGTATACGGTATGTTACAAATGTTACAAAATAATAGAACAGTGAAGCAAATTTGACTTTTTCCATATAATATATTTTTAGTTACTATAAACAACACCACTTACAATGAACAAATAAAAATAAGAAAATAATAAATAATGTGTCTAAGTCCAAATAAAGTCCAAATAAACATGGTGCAAATCCTCAGTAAAAAATAGATATAAATATTTACTATACTATAAATAGTTACATAACGAAAATAGATTCAATATGGAACATCCTTAGGTTCTATGTGCCAGCATGGATTTGGATGTGGTTGTATGCAATGCAGACAAACAGCTGCATCTTCATTTGCGTCTTTTGAAAACAGCAAGAGCAGCAGTTTGTCTTTGCTGTATCACTGTTTTGTCATGTTTCTGTGCTGCTGTGCATGCAAAAGTACTTAGTATGAGAATTATTTCATGCAAAACTTTTTTTTTTTTTGCGTTTTATTTAGCCGCGCATAAATGTATGCCTTTCTCTCATTCCGTGTTGTTCAAAAAGCTTGGTCCACAAACAAAAGCGAAACCTATGCTTATTGGTTGTGATATAGCGAGTTTGAACCAATCTGGGCATGGAGGAGGGACAATGCATCAATGTATCATGTCTGATTTGTCCGGAGACACAGTGACGAGCGTTTCTTTGTCAAATCAGCGTTGTCAAATGTTGATGACGTAACCGCACTGATTCCGGAGCCTCTGAAAGTCCGCAATGTTATGTGATACATCACTGGAAAGCTGAGATTCTCTTCTTTATGCCAATCTTTGAATTGTATGAATCGGATCAGCGGATCAAAAGTTATTAAACATTTAAGAGCAATACTTATTTTTAGCCGCGGGCGGCTGTCTCGGTCTTTAATGGTTAAAACCGTTGATATGCAATTGTTCATGGTATGATAATCGTGCACGTTCAAATCGTGGTAAACCGTCATACCGGTATATTGTTACAACCCTATTCTACATATTATATTACTAAAGCACAACAGCAGCTTGTTTACATTGAATTTGGCTACGTATGTGTACATCGTGTCTTTTGCGTGAATTATTATTGAGTCTAATCTGTCTCCATAAGTTTTAGTTTAAAACTTTATCAATCGCCTTGGGGCAATTCATTTCGACACGGTGGTGCTTCACATATAGTATAATAAGAACGACACATTTGACACAATAAACATCAACACTTAACAGCAGATCCAAAAAACAATTAATAGTCCATCGGTTAACTACATTTAATACATAACTTAATTGCTTCAGGCACAAAAGTAAATTTATAACGGTTTGTGGAACATCTTATTGTCCTTAGACGTCGACCAAGGGACATCCACATGTTTATTTAAGGGATGTGTTCTGTCTCCTAGTATTTTATGTGCCATCCTCAACACCTGCTGTTCGTAACAGTGTGCAAGACTTCGCAGGGGAACTGCGACGATGAAGACGATTCTTTTTTTACATGGACGGTGAAGAAAACCAACAAATAAAGGAAAAGGACAAAATACTTTGAATAAATGAATTGTAAAAGGTCTTAAGAATAACTTTAAGATGAACAAAGCTTTTATAGTTAAAAAATCTTCTCCTCTACCACATTGAAGTCTGCATGACATCCGAATTTACCATGTTTATTTTGCTAGAGGCGGCATGGTGGCTCAGTGGTTAGCAAAAAAAAGAGGAGAGAGTGAGATCAACGATCCCTGCATGCATGAAATATTGCTTATTATGATAAGTTTTGCTCGCTACACAACTGAAAGCGTGTTAGATATAATACAGATTTTTTTTTCTTCGGAATTGTAGTATATAAGCCGCTATAAAGTTTTCTAACTGGTGAATTACATTATCCAGTGGGTCTCTGTCATCTTTAAGGTGTGCGTTTGTGATTTGAGAGGGGAGGGACAGGGGAGGGACTGTGTTTTCAAAGATATTATGCTAATGCAGACATCCCAAGTTGGGAAAAATCATTTCATTTCCGGCGGATGCAGAGTTGATTTGCGCGGGAGGTAGCGGGATAGTGGGTGTTTTGAAGAGCGCGGGGGGGGGGTTGCGTTGAGTGAGCGACGTATCTGGGTAGGGGGGCGTGTGTGCGCGAGACGTAACAGAAGAGCATAAAGAGCGGTGGGAGTTGTGCGCGCGATGCGACGCGACATAACTTTAACTCGAGCGGTGGGGGTGAGTTGCACGCGAAGTACCTGAAGAGCTACGAGGGATGCGGTGGAGAGAGGGCTGTGCAACGTATTTAAGGACCGGGCAGGAAGCGCGCGATTTCCGTGAGATTATCATTCATTTGCGGGCATCCGGGAGTGTATACTCCCGCAACTTCCGGGAAACTTGGGATGTCTGCTAATGAATAGCATTTTGCCAGATCAGCTACTGCACCTCTAAACAATATTCGTCAACTATGCTTGGGCGAAATCCAAATTTTAATACCGTCAAACCTTGTCTCTACCTTTTACCTCGGTATACGGTATTACCGTGAAGAATTAAAAAATATGACATAAGGCTCAGACAGCATCACCAAACTGTGGGCTTGAGCCTAAACCGTTCAGAAACTCAAACACTAAACTGAAGGCATAACAAAATAACATTCACAACAATAACTACTTTTATTAGCAACAAATAGCAGTCAATAAAAAAGTGCAAATACAACAGTCAAACAGAATTAAATTAACATTAACATCCAGAACAGTCTTGGCGCAGAAACGTGCGCACAAATTCAATACATTTTACATTTTTTCCTACTGAGTGGAAAGAGGTCATAAGTAATATGTCATTGCATCAGTAGAGGTTTTCTAACGAACACTGTCCCTCAGGGCCGGAGGGGGACTCCTTTTCAGCCCTGCAGTTTCAAGCCTTAAGGCCCTTGCAAACCGAGACGTTTTTTGCTCGCGTTTTCCGTCGACGTTTAACGCCTCGTAACTTAATAAAGGGCTTCAATGTGATTGTGCATACCAAAACGCCAGGCGCAAAATCGTCATTTTTAAAAAAACGCCTCATGCTCATTTTTTTGTTTTGAGGCGCGGCGTCAAGACCTTCTACACCAATCAGATCGGCACTTTTGCTCCCGTGCACGGAGCTGCTGAAGTTACCGTAAACAGCACTTGGAGGCGCTCAAGCGCAAAACTGTCAATGCGAGCGCACATGGAAGAAGATGCCCAGAGGCGATATGAACGTGGAGCTGCTTATTGCACTGGTGGACAATCATTTCTTCATCGCTAGAGCTGGAGCTGCTGCTTGAACCATCCATGCTTGTTCGAGTCACCAGTAACTTTATAAACAAACGTGTGAACTTCCTCTCCTCCTCTTCTTCTGTGTTATAAGCGGGTGTCATAAGCTCAATGTTGTGCAGCGCCATCTAACGTCAAAAGAGTGATTTAGCATACTCTTCTGCTTGACGCCAGTGAAAAGCGCTTTGGTTTGAATACTGAAAAACGTCTCGTAAAACGCTGACGATAAACGCAAACGAAAATCATCCCGGTGTGTAGGAGCCTTTAGACCGGCCCACCTCAGTGCAATGTCTGAATATATATTCTGTGCTAAATTCTTCATAGATATCCTGTCTTTTTGTAACGATGGTCACACACAAAAGAAAATAAAAATAAAAGATCTACACCTACATAAGTAACCCAAACAGTGTTATATGTCTTACTAAAAATGAAAAAAAAAAATTACTCTGGTCAGGTTCGAACTCGGGTCCGCGGTGTCATTTCGCAATGTGCTGACCACTGGACCTCACTGGCGCGGTTATACCTGGAGTGTTTGGAATAAAACATATTGCACTGTTATCTGCAAGACTCTTTTACTCTTTCTATTGATGGCTTAATCATTTTCTCCCCTTTTTAGATTTCTGATCAAGTTATGTCAGATTTATTAATGTAGTGAATCATCTGATTTTTATTGAGCAGGTGTAATATTCATTAATATTAATTATTTGAATTCTTGTTTTCAATAAGGTGCCGCTGTTTGGGTTAGAATGATAGTTATGTCATCATTAACCTGCAGGCTGCATTTTGCTCACCGGGCTGCGAGAAAATAAAAAACAAGAAAAGAGCTGCGGTAAAATATTGAATAAAAAGCGTGCGACTATATGGTCAGATAAATAAATGAAAAAAAAGTTCTACTTCTGAGAGTGCAAGCGGCTAGAGACACCGGCCCACGCGGGCAAAAAACGGATCGGCCTACCAGGAATTCTCCCGCTCCTCCTGATAAGCCAATCCGGGTCTGCCATCCCTTCTGAACCTTTTTGTTGCACATTTTGCAAATTGTTTCATCCGTATTTACCGCCTCTCCCTTCACGTTCGGTCGAAACCCGAAATGCTGTCAAACTGTCGAAGTTGTATTCTTTTTTTTGAGACCAGGTAACTTGGTGCACGACTAGCCATCTTTTTCTACCTCCCCCTTTTCTTCGCCCATGCTGTCCCATGATGACAACCACGTATTTTTAGGCATTAAATAATTGTCTCCTATATAAGTGCATTGTTTTTATGACGTATAACGGTATTGAAACTGATACCGTTGCTATTTTCAGATATCGCGGTATACCATATTACCGTACTACTACCCAAGCCTATTTTTGATTGTCAACAGAACAAACCACTGTTATACAATGACTTGCCTAATTACCCTGATTTTAATGTAATTAAGCTAGTTAAGCCTTTAAATGTCACTTTAGGCTGAAAAATATCTAACAAAATATTATGTACTGTCATCATATCAATGATAAAAGCAATCAGCTATTAGAAATGTTTTGTAAAATGTACTGTGTTTTGTGTATGTTGCAGTTATACAGATCCAATCATTTCCATGGATCTCCTGCGGACAGTCCTGCAGCCCAGCTTTAATGAAGACATCCGTGCGGTTTTCAGGAAATATATGAAGGTGAGTAACAGATCACATCTACAGTACCTAATATATGACCGTGTGTGTTTGATTCACTTGCCTTGATTGGGTTTTTTGCACAGTTCTTTGAGAAGGCCGCCAGTAATGTGAAGGAGAATGTTGGAGGAGACACTCAGCCCGATCAGCTGATCAGAGACGCTTGCAGAAACTGCCTGGAACATGTACAGCATTGTTTATTTTTTATGTATTTTACATACATCGTTATTGCATAAATCAACATGCGAGTGAAATGTCTGAAATGTTCTGTCCCAGGCCAAGCAGCTCTTTCCTGAAGCAGAGAAAACGGCTCCGAAACCTATTGTCGACCCCACAGTGAAGGTAAATGCTGTCAGATTTTTCTGCTATTTATGTGACACACATTTATGGCAATGCTAATAATAAACATCTTATTTTGTTGTTTATTTTTTTCTGCAGCGTGCCCGGCAGCCAGATGACACCTCAGGCCAGAGGGACAGTCCCGTCCCTAAAAAGGTGAAGAATAACACTAATATTTTGATTTTAATTATTAGCCCTCCTGAATTGTTAGGCCTCCTGTATATTTTACCCCCAGTTTAACGGAGAGAAGTTTTTTTTTTTAACACATTTCTAAACATAATAGTTTTAATAACTCATCTCTAATAACTGATTTATTTTATCTCTGTCATGATGACCGTACATAATATTTGACTAGATATTTTTCAAGATACTATTCAGCTTAAAGTGGCATTTAAAGGCTTAACTAGGTTCATTAGGCAAGTTGGGGTAATTAGGCAAGTTATTCTATGGTCTGAAGGCAATCACAAAAATAATGCTTAAGGGGACTAATAATGTTGACCTTAAAATGATTTTAAGAAAAAAAAAATTATATTTAATATATATATATATATATATATATATATATATATATATATATATATATATATATATATATATATATATATATATATATATATATTAAATATAAATATTAAATATAAATATTTATATTAATTTATACTCATATAAATATTTCTTACCGTGAAGATGCTTATATAAATATATATATATATATACTATAGGTGGGCATAAATTAATTTTTTAATCTAGATTAATCTCACTGTAATCTTGAAATTAAACTAGATTAAGTTAGATTAAGATGGCTCATTTGAATTCTGCCGAAGGCATTCAGAATATGTGTGCTACCCAAATAATGAATATAAGTGAGTCTTTGAGTACGGGTCTCTCAAGCCAGGTGGCGCATTAGACCAGGGGCTCATCTCCTGGTTCCAAAATGCATCACAAACTGCTTGAGAAACTGTTCTACTGTGATAATTGGTGATGAAAATAACTGATGTTCAATCAGATGTCCTTGTGTTTACTCACTGTTTATTCAGTTAAACATGAATATTGAACTGTAGGCCTACATAAGCTCCAAACAGCGATTTTTTTGATCACCTTAATCCGACTAAAGTCATAACTGAACTAAACAGAAATGGAATTAAGACGTGGAGTATGCAGATATTAGTGGCATTATTGAAATAAACACCGCAATCAAACGATTACCATCATGTAGGACTTTTCACCATATTTTCAGACAAGATCCACACACACGGCTGTCACATTTGACCACACACACATCGCGAAATGCAGATGTTTTTCTTCTTTCCATTTGGCGTGCGTTATTAAATTCCATAACACTCTCACCAGTCCTTACTCCTTATTTTGTCACAGGGGCATGAGTGAAGGTGAAACTGTCAAACTGCAGTTAGTCACTCAAAATTACTGGAAACTCTTACATGAAAGCACTTCATGTAAACACCTTAATTATATTATTGTCTATTAAGGCAAATGACTAGATTACAGATGTCCATGTAAGCGTAGCTGAATAGTTTCATATTAAATAACATGCATATAGCATCATATTAAATACAAGATGCTTATTTAATAAATAGTTTCATATTAAATAAGCATCTTGTGTGCGATACTTCCAACTGTCATTTGCACACAGTGTCGCAGCGCTGAGCTGTGCATCTGGTGTGCAACCCGCTGATGTATACCCAACTATGACGACTTCCGCCATTGAGAATCCTGGAAATGCACAAAGGGTTCATATAGACGAATTAGTATTCGTGAACCATCAGGATATGCGCGCAGCGAGGTTGCAGAAAAAAACGGGAATGCTAGCATTTACAGCGAGAAAATGACATCCGATGCTGTACAGAGTTTGTTGTTGTCTTAGAGATAAGTTATATTGATTACATATTATATATATTATTTACATAATGCTTTCAGCGTATTATAACAGCTCGTCACCCAGTGATAAGCACAGTGATTCGGCAAAATTAACGTTAATGTGAGCAGCGTTCGTCTGACAGGTCTACTTGCGATAGCAACCTCCCAATAGATATTGGATAAGACGAAATGGCCAAGCATCCAGCCCCAAATCTCATTGAAACTCCAACTCTGGTTGTCATTAAAAGCAGTGTTGTGTACGGTAAAATTTAAGTTTTCTATTTTTGTAAGAATGTGGCATCCTACCGCAGAACACAACATGTTTGGTATTGCAACCGGTCTTTTTTTGCAACCTCTATGCGCTTTTAAACCCGTGTGACGTCATGTGTAATGTAGGTTGGAAATTTGTCTATAGAGTGTTTATATTTGTGCTCATAATACATTTCATTAAATAGTGTTCAAAGCACTCTTGTTCATGTGAGGCTAACCATAAATGCATATTTTCAGAGGAAAGGTCGTCCTCCGGGTTCAGGATCACAGTATGCATCGGCCCAGTACAGCACTCCGTAAGTACTTAACTTTTCGTAATCAGATGCCTCTACATAATGAACATTCAAGCCTCTAAAATTCAACCACATTTTCCACAGAGCAAAACTCAAAGTAACCGAGCCAATAAAGCGAGAAGGACCGAAGGTATTTATAATGTGCAATACGTTTAAAATGGAGAGAATAGCCAGTGCTGTAATATTTACCTGATGTGCTGATGTCTGTACAGTGGGATCCATCCAGATTGAATGAGAGCAGCACATTCGTTCTGGGATCCAGGGCAAATAAGTAAGTGTACAGGGGTTTGATCAAACGTTTCTGAGTAGATCTTGCACAGCGAAGGCCAAAATATTAGTATGCATTTTTTCTGTGTCCATCCACAAAACCTTCGTCAAGTTCACAAACCATGCACATTAATTAATCCAGGGCCCACCTTTTTCTCCGAAAAATTTTGAAGGCCCAAACTGATTGTCTAGAGAAAATACTTATTTAAAGCTTTATTTACTAGCAAAACATTTCTTTTGCCTTCTATTATTCCCTTAATTTTCTATATCATTTTATAAAAAAACTCAACATTGTGCATGTATGTATATATATATATATATATATATGGGGAAAGCAGTGGGAAAGGAGGAAAGGTTTTGTAAAAGTTGATTTAAAAACCTGAGAGAAAAAAAGAGGCCCCCAAAAAAATCTTTAATATTAATAATTCTCTTTTTGTTTGTCTGATTTTTCTGTCAGTTTCTTTTGACCGCCTACCCTGTCATTTAAAAAAAATATCAATGGCGAATGCGTCAAGTATAAAAGTCTATTTCTTGATGTGGCACCAGGCGAAAGTAGAAATCAGCATTAAGATGTTTGTCTTTATTTTTTTCTGTAGTTCAATGGTGCATATAACCTGTCTTTAGTACTTTTCAATTTAATTAAGTTTATTGAACAACTAATTTTGTGGTTTTTTTATTTTTTATTTTTTTATTTATTTATTTATTTTTTTATTTATTTCATTTTCTCTCGAGTGTTTTTGATGTTGTGATATAGCTCTTAAATTTAATACTTAATGGTCTTAAAAAGTCCTAAATTTGACATTATGATATCTGTAGTAACTCTGTCCTCTCTCGCTTCTCCAAAGAGAATGAGGAATAAGGAATATGCTACATATTGTGTCCATCGAGTACCGCATAGAGAGGAAGGAGAGTCCAGCATAGAGCTGCGCTGCATTATCTGAAAATGCGAAGGTTATTTCAGGAAATCAGTGGAATTTGATACATTGCTTAGAGTTTTGAGGGGCGTAGTTAATTATGTTAGCCACGCCCACTACCTCAGACAGACCTAATCTGAGAACGTAATTGAAAACGAACATGAAGTGCATTTTCAGATTTTCAATTTTAGGTTAGAAGGGCAAACGATTTTGTTTATCTTAACGACATGCACAGATGAATTGTTCACCACAAAGCTAACGATGAGAGCGAGCAAATTCACTATGGTTAGTTTTGATTTTGTGTACTTATATACACCCTACACTTCAATACTAGTCATAATTAACGCACAGCTGGTCCAGTTGCCTCAAAGTCTTTTTCACAATACCTAGTATGGATGGGCTTTGTTAAACTACAAATGATTTAGGGTGCTTTCACATCTGTAGTTCGGTTCATTTGGTCCGGACCAAGGGCAATAAATGATACATTGTTGCATCTTCTGCCGTCTTTGGGTCGTTTTCACACCACACTGCTGGCTTTGGTCCGAACCAGTTGAAACAAACCAAAATGCAGTCATCTGACAAAATCCACATCTCTCATTGGCCAGATGTTGTTGAACATATTTCCTAAACTGCTTATTGATTGGTCAGAATTCACGTGCGGGAAAATACCAGTGAACTCCCACAGGTAAACAAAACCTTTTACTCTGGAGGCACGACTGCGTTGGCTGATTGTATCCCTGCTTTAGACAAACAATACATTACGAAAATGAAGCGCGGCCGGAAAGCAGTGTTAAATGCATCGCTAGTCACTTCAGGAGGAGACGTGAATTAATTTAGCTAAACTGCGACATGGTCATCTTGCGGAAATATTGCGCTGTCAACAAATATTTTTCCTCCATATCCCATAATGCAAAGCGCATCGGCCTACGGCAGCTGAATTAGTCCAAAACGAGCAGAACTTTTTGCAGTTGGACCTGTTTTAGTACGGATCATATTCTCACCACAAACGAACTGCTCCAGGGTTCGTTTGAAAGCGTACCACCTCTTCAAGCAGGTCTCTTACGCTTATTTGGTCTGTTTTTGGTGCGCACTCGAGTACGATTGCTGCTTTCACACCTGCCCAAACGAACCGCACCAAAAGGGGAAACGAACTCTAGTGCAATTTAATTAAACCTAATAAGGCAGGTGTGAAAGCACCCTTAAATGTGTTGTTTCACCTGGCTCAGGGATGTAACATAACGAGGGAGACGACAAGGTGAAGTATAATCAAAAAGAAGATTTATTTAACTCAATTTAAATTATATAATCAAAATATCAGAATCAGCATGTTCAATCAGTGTGAAATGCAGGTGTATGGATGCAGTAAATGTTGTCAGTGATACACACACACGCATAATGCCCAAATTGGAGCACAGCTCTGGCCAACTGCCAAGTGAATGGACAGCGGCCCCGACAAACTCTCTGCTGGGGTTTAAATAAGGACGCTGACCAGCATCAGGTGCGCTGAAGGCA
>NC_141026.1:57275000-57340000 GCF_052040795.2 Danio rerio | reverse complement strand
TAACTAATTACAAATACTTAAATAACTGTAATTGAGTAGTTTTTCTCAGGAGTTGTAATTTACTAAATTCCATAAAGGAGTATTATGGGGACTAAAATTATGCCTATAGACAAAAACCATAGAAAATGGTTTTATACCAGTCAACTCTTTATGAAGTTATAGGAATCCATTTTTTTTTTACTTGATTGTGCTTATAACCTTAAAAACTCCCTGTTATCACTGCTTCATCAACAGGTTTTACTTTACGAGAAAATTATCTAAATAGTCTTTTTAAGTATATATTTTGATGTCATAATCACATTTAAGTAAAAATGGATGCCTCCTAACTTCATAAAAGATTTGACTAGGGATATAAAACCACAACCCACTTAAAATGACGGACGGAAGTCAACGGTTATGACTGCGCCCACTTGGCTCTATCAGCCAATCAAATCAAAGTGTTGTGTGCCAAGCGTCAGTGTTGATTGGTTGCTATGCGTTAGCTTTGTTCGTAATCCACGCTTCTGGTTGGTTAAGATTGTTATTAGGCGGTGCATTCCTGTTGGTAAGCTAAGTTTAAACAGGGGGGCGGGATGTGTTTTAAAAACTCTTGAAGAAATCGGTTAGTGTTGTCGCCCGCATTGAACACACACTCACAGCCGGTAATGTGCATATTGTACTAAATAATACTGCTTTGAATGTATGTTTCGGCATGATTTGTATACATTAAGATGCTGTTTTGAAGTATGAGTTTCTTTAAATTATTTAAACGTCAGCGTATTTATTTACTCAATACTGACGAATGCTTATTTGTTGTCGTTGATTAAATGTATGCTAACGCTTTATATGACATGAATGGTTCGTTATCTAAACTAGCTTCATGTTCTTTGACGTTAAGCAAGTTTACGTTAGGTTTGTTTTGGTTGCATTCGTCTGCTAAGTATACGTTAGAGGTAACTTAAAGTTGGTTTTATATTCACACATTCGTCCATTTAGCAGTCTGTATTGTTTACCACGTTACCTTGATTATTCGGTCTGAATTAGCATGTACGTATGACTTGTAAACAACATTAACACTAACGTTATCTAAGTCACTGTGAGCGTTGTTGTAGTTTGATAGCCATTATATTATTAAGGAGAATGTCTGAATATCCGAATATAAAACGAACTTTATCTCTAAGTTATCTGCAAAGTTTACGGTAACGTTAGTGATAGGTTTGACGTATTACTATCCATATGAGAAGCTTATTACTTTTAGTGTGCAAAATTTAAGTAGCGTTAATTAAAAAAACGTCTGTCAGTTCATCACTTTTTAACTTGCATTGTCTGTTTTGTTCAGCCGGCTTGACGTCCTGCTCTCTGACGCCCAGTTTTTTTCTTGTTGTAATGTAAACCACTGAATGCGGCAACAATAAACGTGCGCATTAAATAAAACAACAATTGTTTTTCCTCGTGTTAAATGATCGCAGATCAGACGCGATGGCCTCTCAGAATATGGATCCCGCAGCAGCATCGACAGCAACCCTGAAGGGCAGCGAGACCAGCGTGACCGCGTCTAAAGGATCCGTCAGTAAAAGGTGTGATTATCCTTATATTTCCTACAACATAAGCCCTTCATTCTATGTGCTGTACACCTAAGCTATGGTCATTCTTAAAGGGATGGTTGAAAATGAAAATGTCCTCACCTTTTACTTGTACTCAGGTGGTTTTAAAGGCGTTGTTCACCCAAAAAACATTCAGTGAGTTTACTCACTCTTCACTTGTTTCTTGCTTCTGTATGAAGAAAATATTTTGAATGAAAGTGAAAACTGTTACTATTGGATTTCAGGTGTTAAAGGTTTTCAGTTTTCTTCATGATATATTTTCTGTTAAACAACGAACAAAGGCTTGTAATTACTTGAGGGCGAGTAAATATTAAGTAACATGAACAATTCCATGCAAATGTTGCCATGAAAAAAATGTCACATCTGTAACGCATGTTTATTTCCCTTATTTAAAATATAAAAAAAGTTTACAGATTGAAGATGTTCTGATCCCATAGTTTTGTGATTTGTTGTTTTGGAAAAAATAAACTGATGTTTCAGTATAATGTTAACATATACTTTATCTGTGAATTAATGTTTTGAGTTTTTACAAATGTCACATCCGTAACGCTGGAATTGCTCATTATATTTTCATTTTTGGGTGAACTATGCCACAGCTCTTCAAAACATTTTTTTTGTTTTTCAAATGTATCTTTTTTTTTTTTTTTTTGGCTGAACAATCCCGTTTGTCAATGAATTTCTTTCATAAATTGGTATTTATTATAAATAAGACAGTTTTGTTACTGATTTGTTTTATCTTGATTTGTGAGTAATCTTTAACACGGCAGTATTTGTATTGAAATGTTGCGTATTGTTCTAGATATGTGTAACAAAGCAAGTAAAGCAATAGAACTTGAGTAAGATATATTTTCCCTTATAGTGAGCAGAGTTGTGATTCTATCTCTATTGCAAATTCAATAAGCAAGAAATACATGGTGAAATGTACAGTAGCTGCGCAAGTCCATTTGGTAAGCAAGAAAAAAAAAACTTGTCACTGAATAGGCATGAGCTGCTATAAGATTCTGATGGTATGATCACTTTGGATAAAAATATCACGGTATTGTGCTAAAATATACTCTAAAATATATTCTTTTGAAATGTTTGGATAAAAACTAAAGCTTTTTTTTCTTTTAAAAACAATACATTTATTTTGAGAGATTTATAATAGTTTGGAGCAGTCAGACTAAATAATTCAAAAGATTAATTGACTTCTGCAGTCTTCATTTGTTTCAAAAACACTGATTTATTTAGAATTTTAAAAGACGTCTTTGGAGATTTTGTTTCTGCTGGAGCTACTGTTATCCTAAAAAACAAAAAAATAAGTAAATAAAAATCATACACTTATAGGAACAGTATTACACAAAATATTTGCTGTTTTTAACACCTTGACTTTTCCGAATCGTGGTATACCTTGAAAAAGGTTATCATCCCAAGCCTAACGCTGAACACTGAATGTTTCTTTATGCATTGTAAAGAGCACTTCACACAAATAAATCTCCCACATGGACATTTAATATTGGTAATCATTATAGTATGAGAGCTAGAATGCATTTAAATGATTAGTATTTTGTTTTTAAGAACCTGCAGATTCTTCCTAAGGCACTTTTGTTGTGTTTTACTGTAAAAATGGTAATTTATTTGGACTTTTGTTTTTCTAGGGGGCGCTAGTTTATTAATTTATTGCACTGCTGTTACATTAATGTCTGAGTTGCTAGGAAAAACTTTACATAAGTTGTAAATTTGCTTTCACTCCTTTTGTTTTCAAATCTATGTTTAATGTCTATTATTTTCTTCCATAGGCTTCAACAAGAGCTGATGACGCTGATGGTAAGGCCTTTATATACATCCTTTTCTATTTGGTGGAAATTTCTGACTGTAGTTCATTCCAGTGCTTTGTGTGGTTATGCAGATGTCTGGAGACAAGGGCATTTCAGCTTTCCCAGAGTCTGATAATCTCTTCAAATGGATCGGCACAATAGATGGAGCTCAAGGAACAGTAGGTGGTGCTGTGGATTTTTCCTGATGTCAGGAAATGTGATTCTTAAAAGGAGTTCACCCAAAAATGAAAATGTGCTGGTCATTTAGAGCAGGGGTTCTCAACCTTTTTCACTTCAAGGCCCACCTCCCTCTCAGAATTTTTTTTTTTAGGCCCAAACTGTTTGTCTAGAAAAATGGTTATTTTAAAGTTTTATTTATTAGCAAAACATTTATTTTGCCTTCTATTATTTTAAAATATGATAATATAAATTTTAATGTTTAAAAAAAAAGCACAGACAGGTTTTAATGTTCATAAATTCTTTAAGTTATTTTTTTACAACTGCAAACTATTTTTGCCTTTTTCAATAAATGAACCTGACCGCACATGGAGATGGCAAAAAAAAGCTGCTGCTTTGAACTAGACTGACTACTATTAATCTATTGATCTACTATTCATATCTATTAAAAATAAATAATAAACACTCTAAATCTGTTGAAACGCATCAATCTGAAGGAGGTTTGGTTTGTAGCTGGAGATTATTGGAGTTCACTGACAGGAACAGTGAACAGCTGTTCACTACTGAAACACCACCGAGTCTCGCTGGATCCTACTGTATGGGCGTGCGTTCGTTATAAAACATTCGCAGGATGTTAATTTGATAAACTATGGATATTTTAAAGTGTTCATACAAAGAGAGCACGCATAGTTTGAATCAACAGACTTGTACGACTTGACTCTGATACAGTACGGGTCACAGATGTGAGGCACATGCGAGCTGGTTAACTATAATCATCGTTACCCTTACAATTGTGTGACGATTTGACTGAGGACTTAGTCCTAGTTGACGCGCAGCGGTTTGAAAACAAAAAAGCCACATGTCTGTTTAACAGTGAGGCTGTTTTTGCAAAACAGAGGCCAAATTAGCTTAATCACAGAAAACGGGAAATGCCATTACTTTGATCATTTTAATATGACATTTAATAATTGAATAAAATAATTATAGTATAATATTTAAGTTCATTTTAATCTTGCGGCCCACTGGTTGAGAATCCCTGATTTTGGGATTTTTTTTGTACTCACACTATGTACAGTTCCCTTGAACCAGGCCAAAGCACACTTGTTAATTAGGAGGTTTGCTAAAGGTGCATCTGTCATGCTGTGAGGGGTTTGCGTCTTAAATAACCTACGATCGTTTGTGTTCATTAAACAGTAAGAATGATTAATAAATCCATATAAAAAAGTCCCTTAAAAGTCATGTCTCATCTTCAGTTTCGGGCTCACACTACAAGCATACTGCGCTCTGGCACACCTCTTCCAACCAGGTCAGGGCCGGCCAACTGAACAGTGCTTGAGCCCAATTCAGAGCACTCGCACTTCTCAAACGATTCGGGAAATGGGCCTGGGCATGGTTCGCATAGCATAGTGTGCGTTCGCCCTTAAGCCTGGTTTATACTTCGGCGTCAAGTGATCTGTGTGACCCACAGCGCATGCAATGCAAGTAGCTGTGCATTTATACTTATGTGTTCTGTTTGTGTTGCTCTGCAGTAACACTTCCGAAATGCTAGTTGGCAGTAGGTGTTTGTTCCTCTGTGTCGAGTTTCTTCGCTGGTGTTTTGTTTTTTCTAAACGCTTAATGTACAAGTGGCTCAAACTCACTCATTTTGAGGCAGGAACCGGCGGACGTGCAACAACTTTAATCATAAGGTAAACCCAAAACAACAGTCACTATCTGGAGCTCCTTTACGGGACTCCACACTTGTAAACACTCGCTGCATCACGCTCGCCTGGCTCTCACCTCCTCCCACACTTGGCAGCCCTACCAAGCTAACCAAACACTGCTTATGCTATGCATCGTTGCGACGCGTAGTTACAGTTTTTGAGAGGTGCGCGTCAACGTCGCTGACAGCCACGGCGAGGGCTATGTAACCACGCGTAGGCTGCGCTGTAGCATATGAGTGCGCTTGACGCAGAAGTATAAATCAGCCTTAAAGATCTATCACACATGGACAACACTACATCAGGTGGATGGTGAAAACATTGGCTTAATTTAATCTAGTATTAATCTGGCTTTACATACAAAAAAGATGAATTCTGATACTTGCTTGTAGACCAAAATCAACTCTTTCTTTTCTGCTGTTTCTTCTTTTATTTAGGTCTATGAAGGTTTGAGGTACAAACTGTCTCTGGAGTTTCCTAGCGGGTACCCGTACAACGCACCTCGGGTGAAATTCATCACTGCTTGTTTTCACCCAAATGTGGATGAGAATGGCATCATCTGCTTAGACATTTTGAAAGACAAATGGTCTGCGCTATATGACGTTCGCTCCATACTACTGTCCATTCAGAGTCTTCTTGGAGGTAGGTTGAGCTTTTGACATGTGCAGCATTGATTTTAAAATGCTAATTTGGTCTCCACCTTTTCATTGGGATTAAACAACCCAACAAGATCTGTATTAATTCGAAAATTTTATGTAATTAATTAGCAGTCCCTCTTTATATCTTTATTTGTCATACTTTTAATATTGAGTTTAATTAAAGGTGCAGTAAGTGATTGTCTTCAGAAGCATTTTTTGTTGTGCTGGTTGAAAGTCTCTTCACAGTCTAATGGTAATGATTACAGTAAATGATCTACATGTATTTATATATTTTGGGTAAGGCATAAAACAAAAAAAAATGTTCATCCAATTAAATAGAGTCGGGCCGACATCTCTCATAATTCCGATTAGCAGGTCAGACTGTCTGTCAGCAAATGCAGATTTAAACACTGCGCAGCCGTTTGTACACAGCTCCGCCGACCGCTGTTGGTGCTGCGCGTTCAAAAGAGAGAGCGCGCGCGCGCGCCCGCGAGATCGATTAAAACCTGCTGAATCAAAACTTTTTAAAAACCTGAATCAATATTGGAGTTACCTTTGCATGCTGGGGAACGGATGAAACAATGTCTGAAGGATTTCTCTTAGACAGGTAATGTTCTGTTTTAAAACTATTTTAGCTTCATGCAACTGATGTGATGTTGTTACAAACGGGTTATATCTTCACAGAAGTGTTGTTCGGCCACTAAAATCTTTCGATAAAAGATTGATAAGACTATTTTCAGTTTCATAAGGACCTTTTACAGCATCTATAGTGTAGATTTTAATTAGTTTAACAACAAAACACAAGTAAATAGCGCTATTCCGCTTAGTCACTCCCTATATTGTTTACCATGCTACTCTAAATATTCACTCTGAAATAGCATGTCAGTTTAGCTTGCACCCCCGCGGACAAGCACTAGTCGCTTTTAAAGGGTCACGAAACACCAAAACACATTTTTTGAGCTGTTGACAGTCATATATGTGTCCCACACTGCTAAAAACACTATTAGGACACTTATATTTCACTAAAAAGTGTAAATTGGTTGTTTTTGCGTTATTTCAAGCAAATTCGTACTTCCTGTTTGAAACAAATTTTTGAAGCTGCGTCACGGTCATGACATAATAGCGTGTATTCCAGCGTGCAGACTGGACGTCTGTGCCAGAGTGTGTCTTATTACGTCTTACAGTGTGTTGCATTAATGCATGAGTAAGGCTTGGTTCAAACCAATCAGCACGCTCTATTGTGCAACTTCATTAATATTCATTACTGTCAGAGTGTAGACGGCAGAGACGCCACGTTGTGTTGGCAAAACAAGCGTGAAGTGTTGCTTTTATAGTTTTCTGCAGTTAAGTTTCGTTTTCATTTTCTCTGTGAGAGTTCAGACTCACGCGTGGATTCACAGTGTACGCGACGCTCGACAACAATAACTTGCGTGTCTAAGGAGGATTATTGTTTACCTGAGAGCTGTTCTCATCTGCAAACGCTGAGATCCGGTGTAGCAGTCGATTCTGTTCCCTTCTGGAATTCCAGTTCCCCCTCCACGAAGCGTATCCGCTAACAGCATATGCGGACACACCCGGATTTGCGGGCACTGGATTCGCTTGTAACGTTAGTCTCCTCTAAATAAAGACGCGGCTCCAGTTGCTGGTGATTGTCCTGTCTCTACAGATTTGGTAAGTGAGCGACCAGTGCTCTTTGTTTATTCAGTTCGTATTTTATTCGTATCAAACAAACTATTGCACCGAGTGTAAACAAGTTAGCACTAACAGTTACAACCAAACTATAACCTCGTGTTGGATTGTGTGACCGGAATAACACACGCAGCTTTCTGACGCTACCTGCCGTGTGCATCTAAGTTTCCGGGAAATGCTGAGTTTTTTTTTCTCTCATTCGCCGTGCGGTATCAAACATTGCATGAAAAATACACGCTTGCAGCAGTTCCTCGAATCAAATATCAAGTTTGTCGGGAGGGGCATGAATGAATTCCCTGAATGAGAGAGCCAAACTGCAGTTAAAGTCCACCATTTAATAATTTGGCAAATAATTCGACTACAGATGTCCATGTAAACACAGTCACATTGTTCGCTGTGGTTGTGTGTTTTGACTCTGAAATTCAGCGCGCCCAAATAGACACTCCCATACCAAGCCTCTTTTCTTCCTCCGACACTCCCCCCTAAACAGAGCTGGACACGCCCACTTTTCAGACTTTTTCCAAAGTAGAGGTGTGAAAACACCCTGCTGAAACGAGGGGGTTTCATGGCCCTTTAACACATGAGAGAGCGTTCTTTTGCTGTTCTAGGAGGCGTGGCTCTAGACGGCAGGGGAGGGACTGTGATTCAGAGATGTACGCTAAGCTGTTAGCATTGTGAAAGATCACCTACTGCACCTTTAACTCCTTTATTGGAATTAATAAACAGCAGCTTGTCTATTTCCCTATTTTGGTTTTTAAGGTTATTTACACTAGACTGGTTGTGTTGTAATATACTTATGAATTGGGCTTTTTTTTAGAACCCAACAATGATAGTCCAATGAACTCTACAGCTGCTGAAATGTGGGATGACCAGGAAGGTAAGCGATCGGGTCAAAGTGCGCCATTTGTTTGATTCTGCAGTATGTTTAGAGTCTTATTTCTAGTTGAAGGTGTATGAGTTGTGTATAATAAACTAACATGTTGCAAATACATTTTGTTGCAGCCTTCAAAGCTCATTTGCACGCAACCTACAAGAACTGACTATCAGCATAAACGTCTGCCTCCCTGTTTTATTGGCATCTCTTTTCTTGTTTATAATAATGTAAATTTTCTCTAAGGGTTTTGTTTGTATATTATTTCTGTGTTGTATTAAACTGGCTTGAAGAAAACAATTCTGATTGAAATGTGCCTTTTTATGTGAATAAAGAAGGGGAAACATAAAATGTTAATGCTTGCTGCTTTGATTTATGATATTTACAATATAAAGGTAGTGCACAGCTGATTGGTAACCACCAGTTGCAGAAACAGCCAGTATGTTCTGTACATTTTAAATGCATTGATTACTCAGAAATTAAAATTTACTCTTAATTTACTCTGCCTCAAGTCATACATTTTTTTTTCTTTCTCCCCCTATTTAAAAATTAATCTTTATTTTTATTGCACTTTTACAATAGCCCCTTGCACCTTTCCGGAAAGGTGTGTATGTGTGAACAGGCCCTTTTTGAAAATACCGGTAAATTCGTCCTGGCTATTTTCCGGAAAGAGAAGTTGTAACATTACCGGTAATTTCCCGGAATGCTGCTTAGTGTGAACGCAAAAGGAAGATTGCCGGAAAGAGCGCGTGCACGTCTAGAACGTGCTGACGTAAGACGTCTGCTTTAGCCAGTCAGACGCGGTTTATGAGAATAAAAGCCTTTGAATATTTTTCCAGACACATTTAGCGGCTAGAAAATAGTCAGATAACGTTTATATGTTCATCTTAATGCCAACCGTGTAATTAATTATCGATAAGATGCTTATGATAAGCCATTGTTTGTTTACCTTCGAGCTTTGCGTGTGCCCATGGAACAGCCCATGGGCACACGCGCACACACACACACATCATGTACATCTTGACATGCGAAAGTGTTCCTCTATAGTATGCTAGGCTGTGTGTGGCAGCATTGCGTCACTTTGAATGAGTCAGCCTATCTGGTTTCAGAACATAAAAAACAAGCCTTTATTTGTTTTCTGGTGATTTTTATTTTTGGTTATTTAAAATAAAAAATGAAAATCAAGTCATTTATGAATTTTGGTTTTCTGTTTTTAACCATGAACAAGAAAAATGAGCCGCTTTTTGAATTTCGTTTACAAAATCAAAAAACGAATTGAATTTAAATTTTTTTTTATTCTAAAACAAAAATCCAAAAAAACGGCTCGTTTTTCGTTTTTCAATATCAATTTCTAAAATGAAAATCCAATGACCAAAATATACACTGACCTTTTTCATTTTTCTAATCTGTTATTAAAATGAAAATCCAGTGACCCAAAGATACACTGACCATTGACTTTAATCTGCAATGCGGAAGTGCGCTCGTTTTTTTCAATCGTTTTAGAACTTCCGATTCAGTCCCCTATGAGAGAAATGACTAGACATAATAAATGGCAGAAAACAATGAAATGCTCTACAATCAAGTGTGTTCATGACTAATACTAAAAAGTAGAATAATATAATACGAAAACATTAGTTTGCACCATCAAGCAGCATAACAAGCTGTTTTGAACATCAAAACATCAATGCAAGCGAATGAGACTTGAAGTCTTAAGCCAAAAAGATTCCAATGCCTGCTCGTATGTCAAAAATAAGTCGATGCTAGCTGAGCAGACACAGCAGACAGCCTACTTTGCAGTTGTGATGATGGCAACAGCCTGATGTTTTATTTTGAGACACCACCTCCACTTCCATCATCTCCTCTAAGCTTTCATCCTCTTCTTGCCCAACACCCGGAGTAGAGCTGCCTTCAACCCAAGCTTCTTGAGTGGGTTCAACTGACCACAGTGGCACGTTTACTCTCTGGAGCATTTCTTCAAGCAGGACATCAATCTCCTCTATGTGAGTTTTCAGGTCAGGGCTTACGGTCACCTCTACCGAGAGCCAGGGTGTTTGTACCATGGCTGCCCGAGCTGCTACTTCTGAAGTTCCACCTGCCAAACCTGTGTTGACCAGGGCCTGTCGATCCTTGCGCTGGGTAAGCGGGAATATCTCTTGCAAGACTTTGACCTTCTTTAGGTCTTGTTGGAAGTTTTCCAAGCTGGACAAGAAGATGACCCAGAGTCGCTCGACCTGTTCTTTGTCCTCTTGTCCTTGGTCTATTTCCATCAGCAGTGATAGCAGCCTCCGGTGAAGCCCTGCATTGAGATTTATGCAGATTATATGTAGTATTGCATAAAATAATTAAATTATTTATTGAGAAATTAAATTACTTGTCAGGCAAAGTCATTACGGAAACAATTTAATCACGAATTTCACTATGTGGTTAGTAGTTTATATCTATTTTGATCTTACCCAACACTGCACCAGAAATGTTTCCTTTTCAAGTACTGTCTCACCTGAGCATATTTTATGAGCTACTGTCCTGGTTTCCTCCATCTCCTCTCTAAGGAAGCTCCCGTCCACGTTGCTCCCCAAGGAGGTGGACATTTGCTGGAAACAGGCTGTGACTTTGCTCAGGGCGACCTGTGCCCGCTCGCATTCATTCACCTGCCGCTTTCTGGTTTGGATTTCCACCACCGACCTCTGCCAGCGATTCATTACCACTTGAGTGGTGACGACCTAAACTTTGCAGAACATTTATATTATTAGTTTAGCAAAGACTAGAATACACAAGACTTGTCACTTGTATAGTTTTGAATAAGGGATAAGCCTTATGGTCAATATGGTGAATAAGCCCCGCCTTCTAGTACAGGAACCAATAAGTGATCGCTATAGACTTGGGGTGCACTCACACTATGCTATCCGAATTGTTTCCAGGTGTGTTTCCCGGTTTATTTAACAAGTGTGAGTGCTCTGAAATGGGCCCAGGCGCGGTTCAGTTAACCAGGTGCGCTTCTCTCTCTGTTTAACCGAACAGTCGCATCATCGATCACGCAAGCGTGCTTCGATTCGGAAGGCAAAATGCTGTGTGAGTGCAGGCTGTCAGCGGAACAATCGCACTTCAGCACAACTCAAGACAACTGTACCTAGTGTAAGCACGCCCTTAGGATTCTCCTGTGGAGGTGCTCGGACCAGACATGAGTTTCTGCAGATTTTGTGTGATTCGAACATTTGGAAATTAAACTAAAGAGACAGTTGTTTATTTTTATTGGTGATTCCTAATACAAAATTAAATCGTAAGCTTGGCTAGCAATTTTGGAGAATTTGATGTTTACCCATTCAAACAGAATGCCTGAGCATACTGACCAAGAGATGTTTCGAAGATGGCCTTAACTTTGGTTATAGTTAGTCTTCCACTCTCGGAATGGCAGTGCATTCCAAATGAAATATGTAGCGCTGCAAAGTGAAAGCAATCATGGCTGCCATTTTTAAGTATTGTTCTCAATTGAAGTGCTTAAAAATGGACACTTCAAGGGTACGACTGATGTACACTTCGGGACCTCATGATCCTTTGCGCTGGGAAGTTGATTGGTGTTGCACATTGATGATCCATTTGAAAGGGCTCATCCCTATCACCTAATCTATAAGTCTTAAACTCAATTCCTGCAGGGCCGCAGCTCTGCACAGTT
Source organism: Danio rerio (assembly GCF_052040795.2). Classification (NCBI taxonomy): domain Eukaryota; kingdom Metazoa; phylum Chordata; class Actinopteri; order Cypriniformes; family Danionidae; genus Danio; species Danio rerio. The sequence continues at coordinate 57,327,876 of NC_141026.1, read as the reverse complement.
TTGCATCAACCCTAAACCCCAACCCTAACCACCTTGATCAGTTGGATCAAGTGTGTTTGAATGGGTTTTCTCCTCCAGGAATTGAGTTTGAGTCCTATGCCCTTATTCCTTTGAAGGTATCACTCTGGAGGGTAAACCCTTCAAAGAGATCATAGGGCATAGGGATGATCCCTTCAAAACGAAATGTGTTGTGAATCTCACCATTTAAAATACAATATAGTGTAGTTTTATTCTTAGATGGAAGATAATGGCCCAGTCCCAATTCTACCTCTTAACCCTTCCCTTTCTCCCCATTTTGCACGTTCACGTGAAGGGGTAGGGGTGTTCCAATTCTCTTTAGCTTGAAGGCGTTATAGCTAAGAAGAAGGGCTAGATAGCCCTCGAAAGGGAGGTTTATCAGGACCACACTTGAAACCAAGGAGTATGAAAATTTCCCAAAATACATCACCATCTAAAACGGCAGTATATCTGCACCTGGAAGTCAGGAGATGAGTTTTTTTTTTTGTCATTGTTACGAATTTTTAAACAAACAAATTGTATTATTTTGTAACATTTATAACGACATTCGTGTTTTACCATCATGCTTTAAAAAATATCCATTATCCATAATAATAACTCCTGTATAGCAGTCCCACAACATAATTTGACTCTATGACACTCGAATACCCTGTCAGAAAAGTCTAGTGGCTTGTAGTGGCAGTGTCTGGGGGAATGTTATTGTCGTTTTTTAGTGTTTACATAAATGAACATGGCTACAATGTGAATGCACAGTATAGTTACAATCTTATTGCTACATTATATCGTCATGATATCAGTGATTTCCTGAAAATAAATACCAAAAAAATAACAAAACTGGAATAACTACAGCAGTTGCGATCGTCGATCTCATATGAAGTAAAACCTCATATGTTGTAGTGCTGTTTCTTAGGGCAACATTTTGTAGCCCTTCCCCTTCACACTCTGTTTCAAAGGGGAAGGGGTACAAAAATATTTGAATTGGGATTGAGCCAAAGTGTTAAATTTAACGATTTGTAAATCCAACCTTTGCTAAATTCATAGAACGTTTACATTTAGTCATTTAGCAGACGCTTTTATCCAAAGCGACTTACAAATGAGAACAAAACCATTTCGTTCACTTGCTCAAAGTAATCACTTGCTGTTTTAAAGTTTAAGAACTTGCAAATATGTGCCTAACGATATAAATATTTAAAGACAGTAGTTCTCAAACTTTTTTCATCAAGTACCACCTCAGAAAAAAAACAATGTCTCTCCAAGTCCCACCATAATGCGCAGTTTTGAAATACAGTAGCGTAGTAGGCCCAGTAAAGCAGCTACAGCTCTGTACAGTTAAAAAAACATGGCAGATTCATTTCTATTAATATGAATATTATCGTCAGCCACTTCAAACAGTATAGTTTGAGCATAAAATAAAACTTAAAACGTCAACATTTTAAATAAAAATGTTCTTTTAAAAGTTAAAAATAATAGGTTACTTTTCTTAAAAAGTAAAAAAAAAAAAAAACTCTTGTACTTAAAGTATTAAGATATAATAGCCTGTTTATCAACACCAGGATATATAGGCTTTATGTGATCATATTCATATATAAATCATTTTTGATACATTTTTAAAGATATGTAGCATGTACATATGACATTTGATTCCTCCACGTACCATTAGAAGGAAGCCTGCGTACCACTAGTGGTACACGTACCACAGCTTGAGAACCACTGGTTTAAGTTATGCTTAGCATAGTTCATTTATACACTGAAGTTTACATAAAAGACCAAAACAAATGACTAAAGAAAGAAGCCACTTACTGGTTATTGATGCTCAAGGATATCCGTGTGCTTTCATAGCCCTCGGAAACTTGCAATCTTCTTCAGCTGTTCGGTTTCCCAGAACAGTTGCATCTGCTTAAGACCTTTCTCCTAACCTCCTTGTATTTGTACTTTCACCGTTTTTTTTTCCCCCAAAGCTTTTCTAGAGGCCGGTCTTCAGGGACGCTTGTTAAAATTAGGCCCAAACCTTGCAGTCCATCCTCTCAGAATACCTAGTGCTGTAGATCATTATGTCAGGAGTTTTTCCCTTTCTCAGAACAAACACAGGATTCGCAGGACAAGGTTTTAGATCTGGAGGTTCATGAGTAATGGCTTTCTCTGTGTGTGTTCTCTGTGTAAATGTGGCTGTGCGTGTAATAATGGCTGTGCACAGTGGTTTATGTGAAGTTAATTGTCCTTGGGGAGAGTGGTATGGTATTGTGGAGGAACGGACGGGGATCCTTTATTGACTCTCTTGTGATTTCTTGGGCTTGTTTGAAAGCTGTGTGTCGCTTGATCCGGCACGTCTGCTCTCGTGGGTCAAGTCTCCTGAGCAACACCAGTAATATTAGCTCATTCAGTTAGCAAAACACCAAAGCTGTAATAGGCACTGGTATAATTCCTCAGTCATAATAATTGTGAGCTGCTTCACACTCAATTGTGATGTAGGGGATATTCCCTGCACATTAATAAAATAAATGTACACAAATTAGTTTTAGGGCACCAGTTAAAATGTAAATTCGATACTCGTAATGTTATCCTGAACGTAACTCAGTCTTCAAGCATGGTACGTGTAGTTCATTATTTAAAGGGCCATGAAACCCCCTCGTTTCAGCAGGGTGTTTTCACACCTCTACTTTGGAAAAAGTCAGAAAAGTGGGCGTGTCCAGCTCTGTTTAGGGGGGAGTGTCGGAGAAAGAAAAGAGGCATGGTGTGGGAGTGTCTATTTGCTGACTTTCAGAGTCAAAACACACACACACACAGGGGATAAAGGGACTGTGTTTACATGGACATCTGTAGTCGAATTATTTGCCAAATTATTAAATGGTTGACTTTAACTGCAGTTTGGCTCTTTCATTCAGGGAATTCATTCATGCCCCTTGTGACAAACGAGATATTTGATTCAAGGAACTGCTCTAAGCGTGTATTTTTCATGCAATGTTTGATACCGCACGGCGAATGAGAGAAAAAAACCCTCCGCATTTCTCGTAAACTTAGATGCACACGGCAGGTAGCATCAGAAAGCCGCGTGTCACAAAATGCGGTGAAAATCCTACACGAGGTTAAAGTTTGGTTGTGGTGCTAACATGTTTACACTCAGTGCAATAGTTTGTTCGATACGAACAAACTGAATAAACAAAGAGTGCTGCTCGCTCACTTACCAAATCTGTAGAGACAGAACAATCACCAGCAACTAGAGCCGCGTCTTTATTCATAAGCTTGCAGATGAGAACAGCTCTCAGGTAAACAATAATCCTCCTTAGACACGTAAGTTATTGTTGTCGATCGTCGCGTACACTGTGAATCCACACGTGATCCAGCTGCACTCTCACAGAGAGAAAATGAAAACAAAACTTAACTGCAGCAAACTATAAAAGCAACACTTCTCGCTTGTTTTGCCAACACAACGTGGCGTCTCTGGCGTCTAAACACTGTGACAGTAATGAATATTAATGAAGTTGCACAATAGAGCGCGCTGATTGGTTTAAACCAGGGGTTTTCAAAGTGTGAGGCGCGCCTCCCCTGGGGGGCGCCAGAGCATGTCAGGGGAGGCGCGGGAAAAATATTATATAATAAAAATATAATTATTAAGTTTAATTATTATATGTATTTTTTATTATATTTAAACGTTTTAATTAAACAAAGCTAAAAAAAAATAATACGTCTAAAATAAGAAAACCTTTTTTACCCAGAAGGCCATAGCTGTGAATTCGCTTCTGTTTGGCAAGCCCGCCATTACAGGTATATGTCTGCTAATACAATGGGTCGGTTTCTGAGACCCCCCGATTCAAACCCTTCAAGTTCAGGGCTTAAACCCAAAAGACGAGGATATGATGATCAGTATTTGAGTTTAGGATTTACGTGGACAGGACCAGCTGATGAACCACGACCTTTATGTGTGGTTTGTCAAGATATTTTGGCTAATGACAGCTTGAGACCCGCTAAACTTCGACTGTTTTGACTGGGGTGGACAGTTCTTGGATCTGTTCTGTTCATATTGAACCATCATCCTAGTTTTAAAAATGTTATATTAAAATACTTGTTATTACTCTGTAAATTATTGCACTTTCATGCAAATGATGATAAAGTCTGTGTCTTTATATATATATATATATATATATATATATATATATATATATATATATATATATATATATATATATATATATATATATATATATATATATGTATGTATATATGTATGTGTGTGTGTGTGTGTGTGTGTGTGTTTGGGAGGAGGGGTGCACCAATGGATAAGTTGTGTCAAATGGGAGGCCCACTGTCTTAGACTTTGAAAAACCCTGGTCTAAACCAAGCCTTACTCATGCATTAATGCAGCACACTGTAAGACGTAATAAGACACACTCTGGCACAGACGTCCAGTCTGCACGCTGGAATACACGCTATTATATTCTATATACATTCACCACCGATCCCCATCCAAACGCCTTCGTGTGCTTTTACCCACGTGGGGCGTGGGCGGGGCTGTGACTTGCGCCGGAAATGGCTGCTGGACCAGTTGGCTGCCCGCTCTCAACGTACTGTTTTCCATTACCCCTGTTCCCATCCCCTCTGTCTATGTTGTGTCTTGCCGGTGTGCTTATGCTAAGATAGGGCTGTTTTTCTCCCTTTTCTCACTTTGTCCTAATCAAGGGCAAGCTGAGGGGGTGTTTTTTAGCCTAACTGTCCAAATGTATCTTTCTTCGTTTCTAAATGCTACCTCCTAAGATCTGTCTTCCCTGAAAAGTTGTTTGTGATGTTTTGTGTATGGTCTGGGGGGTCCAATTTCGCTATACGAAAGTGTAGTGACAAATAAAGGCTTGATTGATTGATTGATTGATTGATTATGTCATGGCCGTGACGCCGCTTCAAAAATTCGTTTCAAACCAGAAGAACGAATTTGCTTGAAATAACACAAAAACAACCAATTTACACTTTTTAGTGAAATATAGATGTCCTTATAGTGTTTTTTTGCAGTGTGGGACACATATACGACTGTCAACAGCTCAAAACATGTGTTTTGGTGTTTCGTGACCCTTTTAACGTAGAGTTGTGTTAGATATGGAGAATCTTTATTGAATATCTAACAGGTGGCTTCAAAGTATTTGTCCATTCTCATAGCAATGACAAACACAAATTCACTTATTGTACATATACATTACAGCTTGGCCATTGACATGCCTTACAAAGGCAACTAGGAACTTCAACGAGAACATTGAGACAATGATCGAAATAATACCACAGATATCCAAAGATAACGGAAAATGAACAAATTCATCTAGTAATATCGAACACATCCTGTGGTTTCCATATTAAACTGTGGAAGGACTTCATTCTCCGTTGTGTGTTATTTATATCACAGTTGTTGAAGACCCATTGGGTGAGCTAGACGTGATACAAAACCACAGCGATCTGTTGCAGTCTGAGATCAATACCTCCAGCTTGCACTGGTAATCAAGCTAAAGTCGAGTAGAGTTGCCCCTGCATACAACGTGAGGTGATTTACAAGGACTTCACTGGTAGATGCTGGTATAATCAGGTGCAATGGGGTGTCTAGGAGGAGCAGATATGTGACAGTCATTTGGCTTTTGTTCTTTTACAGGTCTTGCTATTTCAGAGATTAGCACTATTAGCTATGTTTCCATCCACTGGTTTTTATATGCCTTTTGGAATTTTGCTTAAAAAAGTGCTTGATAGAAATGATTGTTGAAAATGGTGTTAAAAGCGTATGTGCTTAATCCCTTCTGAAAAAAACAGCTTAAACCAGCCTAGGCTGGTTGGCTGGTTCTAGCTGGTCTACCAGGCTGGTTTTAGAGGGGTTTTGGCCATTTCCAGGCTGGTTTCCAGCCTGGTCTTAGCTGGTCAGGCTGGGAGATGACCAGCTAAAACCAGCTTGACCAGCCTAGCCAGGCTGGGAGCCCAGCCTAAACCAGCTATATCCAGCTTAAACCAGGCTGGTCAAGCTGGTTTTAGCTGGATTTAGCTGGTCAGTTTTCAGCCAAGACCAGGCTGGAAATGGCTGGAAACCAGCCTGGAAATGGCCAAAACCCCTCTAAAACCAGCCTGGTCGACCAGCTAAAACCAGCCAACCAGCCTAGGCTGGTTTAAGCTGGATTTTTCTGCAGGGGTGGGATAAGATTATCAGATCAATAAATATATATACATATTAACTACAATGGAAACTCACTTACCGAATAAATTCCAGCATGTGCATATGCAAGTCATGTGATTTGGATTAAAATTAGTGTGATGGGATGACATTAATGGACAAACCAGCAGGCTGACCACATTTCACAATATCTGAAATGTTGTTTTGGTCATTCTAAAATGCCTCAGCCAAAGTCTGTCATCACAGTGGTTCAGTATTGTTACTTCCAGTCTTGAGTGTCTGCACTCCCAAAGACTTGTGCCTCCATAAACCACCGCACGTTCCTTGCGTTTCATCCTTGTCTTCGGAGGCTCGAGCAAGTTATTATATAAGAAAAAAAGGCTGATTTATACTTCTACATCAAGCAAACACGTATGCTCCGGTGCAGTGTTCAAGTGGTCGCATAACCCTTGCCTGACAGTCTCCCACTCTCTGAATGGCAGTGCGTTCCAAATGAAATAAATAGCCCTCCAAAGTAAAAGCAATCATGGCTGCCATGTTGAAATGTTGTTCCCAAAAGAAGTCGACACTTCAAGGGTATGACTGAAGTACACTTCGGGACTCCATGATCCTTTGTGCAGGGGTGTTGCACATTGGTGATCCATTTGGAAGGACTAATCCCTTCAAAGGTATCACTCTGGAGGGTAAACCCTTCAAAGAGATCATAGGGCAGGGATCACCAAACTTGTTCGTGGAGGGCCGGTGTCCTGCAGATTTTAGCTCCAACCCTAATCAAACACACCTGAACAAGCTAATCAAGGTCTTACTAGATATACTTGAAACACTTAGGCAGGTGTGTTGAGGCAAGTTGGAGCTAAACCCTGCAGGGCACCAGACCTCCAGGAACGAGATTGGTGACCCCTGTCCTAGGGCATAGGACTGATGCCGATGCAGACACGCACCTGTAATATTACATCGCAACCATGCATAGCGCAAGCACTGAGATTAGTCAGCTTGGTATCGGTGACGAGTGTGGGCAAGGATGAAGCAAGACTGCCATTCATACGCACGCGAATGCGTCAGACCCGAAACGCAAGGTCCTGCGTCAAGTTTCGAAGTTCGCTGTGTTGCAAAGTTTAAGCTTGGTGAACTCTGACCCGTGAAATCGCATCACTTGAGTGTGCAAGATCAATCGAGGATCAAAGCATGACCTCTCTGGACAAAAATTTAAATATGGAGCAATCCCCCACTTTTTAAATGTCTAATTATCTTGTTTAATCCCGCCCCTTTTCGCAGCACCGCACCACAGTATTTTGCATGCTCAAACTCTAGAGTGACCGCAGTGCGATCCCATTAGTGCGAGTGTTTACAATTCTCAAGTCCCGTGAAGGAGCTCCAGATGGAAACTGTTGTTTTGTGTTTACCTTATGATTAAAGTCGTTGCGCATCCGCTGGTTCCCACCTCTAAATGAGCGAGTTTGAGCAACTTGTACATTTAAGGTAGTGATCAGAAAAAACAAAACACCAGCGAAGAAACTTGACACAGAGGTAACATAAAAGCCCACTGCCAGTTAACGTTTCGGAAGTGTTATTGCAGAGCAACACGCATAGCATGCAGAAGTATAAATGCACGGCAACGCGCAAGGCATGCGCCATTAGTCACTGCACTCGCTCGATGCAGAAATATAAACCAGCCTTAACGCAACAAATTCCCTTTTTCTTTGTGATATTTGTTGCCAATTTACCAAGAAATGACTATTTTGTTCTCTTTCTCTCATTGGATGGAGATGGTGCTTTTTTGTGGCAAACGTTTTATGCAATATTCCAGTTTTACGCATAAATCTGATTAGCATCTTTGAATGGAAACATAGTTACTGTGGTGTGCTATGTGGCGATGGCCTCCATGATCTCATGGCACAGACATTGGCAGAAGCCGTAGAATATGCAGAGGACCAGAGTGGAGGGCACCAGGCTGACAAGGATCACTCCCATGGTGAGCTGTTGGATCATCAGCAAGTAGATCCCCAGTGGCAGTGAGCTGAAGTACACCAGGCAGAGGACACCCATCAGGAAGCGGGGAACTGAACGGGACGTCCATGCTCGGCACTTCTGCACAGGTAGGTGGCAAGGTAAGGAGTCCAAGCTGGCCGGCCGGTACAAGCGCACCATATTCAGCATGCTCATTGAGTCTGAAGACTGCGACTCTCCAGGGACTTCCATGATTGTGATAACTAGGCAGTCGGAGGAGCTGTGAGCCTGCTCGCCTCCACTCAGGCTGTTGGGTGTCAAGAGGACCTCACCGCTGGGTGTAGTGCCGCTCTTACGTGCCCGGTCCTGGTAGGTCAGAATAGCCAGAATGTTGCTGTCGTCTTGAAGCAACCAGATCTCCTCGTCAGGGACGTGAGTCTCGTGGCGGCAGAAGGGGCAGCTGATGATGCTTGGGGATGAGTCCAGCTCTACCATTTTCTTGAGACATTTGGCACAGACCCGGTGCAGGCAGCTCAACACTTTGGGCTTTCTGGCTCGAGTGTCAAAGCGATTGTAACAGATCTTGCACTCCAGCTCCTCCACAGTGTAAATCACTGGTGCCTGGGAGCCCTCTGTCTCCGAGTCCGACTTCTGGCTCATCCTGAGAGATGTACGACTGGAAGAGCCAGAAAGCAGGTGCGAATGTTCAAACTAAGCAGATTCTAGCCGCAGCACCTGAGCACCTACTTTGTCTTAGTTTTTTTTAAAAGCTTTGCCTTTGCTTTTCACCAAAAGCAATTGTTTAAACACATTTTTCAAAGAGCCTGCAGAACATACTGCTGATTAGAGGTATACAGAAGCAGAACTGAGATGTAATAGAAAGCTTAACATAATACTAATGTCCATGATATGACACCTTGATATATTTAAGACAAGCAAATGATGCTAAAATACAACAATACATAATTGGTTAGCATTACTGGCTGCCCGATTGAGCATTCATTGGGGACAAACCTGAAAAGACAATAAAGAAACTGACACTAGAGAGGTCCAAAAATATTCCATAGCAGGGCTGTCGAGCATCTGCCAATTCCTGTGAAATCAGAGTCTCAACAAAGAGCTTGTTTTTGCACTGTTATCCATAGTGGATGCTGAAATGAGGTTGAAAATAGGCAGATTCGGATAAACTCAGCAGAATCATCCTGAATGCCGTCAGATATTTTCTTTCAGTACTGGCTACACTTGACTCTGACCTTCACCTATGATATTGTCCTTGGAGTTCTGGGAGCTCTTTGTTTATTCTGCAAAAGAAAAGAAAGAAACGGATGTTATCGAGGTTGAGTTTAAGAAAGCAAATTTGATGTAAACAAATCTGAAGAGCACAAGAGGGAATGGCTTAAGCTTATCTAGACGTACCTTTTGTGTGTAAAACACTTCTCATGTCTTTGAGTCTGTAGCACTGAAAACTCTTTGCGTTTATCAAGCTCTTCCTATCTGGCATGTGTGTCAACATAGGGGTGTGTGCGTGTGACAGAAAGCTTGCTCAGTGCCCTCCAAAACCAGTTTTAGTTGTCCCTCTCAATATTAATGACTTTATAATTCATTGCTTTAGCTTTAACCCTCCTCCATTGATATTGGAGGACTGTGTGGATGCATAGATGCGCATCGTGCACAGGCAGCGCTCAAAGATTAATGTTTTTTGGGGAAAATTTATGCTCCATATTAACTATTTTTGGTTTAAGTATTTCTAAATCATTTGAAATACTTTTATCTTGGAGGAATTTCTTGTCAAGTTGAATAAAGGGTAGATATTTATTAGAATATTACATGTAACAGGTAAAAAAGCTGTAACCTGGAAATGGTATGAAGCAGAAGACAAAATGTTAAATCTAAATAGTAAGATAAGTTGAGGAAATGGAAGCAATGGCAAATGCTAAAATTACAAAAACAAATCTTCGTAGTATTGCTTCTCTGCAGCCCCACACAAATCAGAGCACTGCTGTATAAGACTGAAGGCTTTATTCTGCAAAAATAACCATCTTGGTTGTATTTTATCCTGCTTATTACACAGCTACTTGCCACAAAAACTAAAATGCATAGTTCTGAGCCATAAAATTTTCTTAATTCTTTAATTAAAAGCAAAGTTGTTGATCAAAAATGGCAGAATGTAGCATACACTAACCTACAAATTATAATACAGTCACAAGATGGCGCTGACAAGTCAACAGTGGCAAGACAGATAAATATATTGATGTGGATATGTTCACTGATGGTCATGATGATTGCCAGTACCCAGATGAGCCTGTGCAACCCAGAGGGTCCTACACCACCCAACCCTCTCCGAGCTGGTATCGAACCTGCGACCTTCCGCATTGGAGTTGGTTGCTCTAACAAGGAGGCTAAAAACCCTGCCCTCTAGTGTCTGTCACTAGAGCACATTTAGAGGTCAGAGGAGTGAGGTTTACCTGCACAGCACTTGTTACACCTGTAGGAGCCGTTCACACAATTCGTTTTTTTTCCAACACACTACTTTTTTATTGTTTTTCAATGTAAACACGTGCTTAATGCATGTGAATGTAGTCAGTGTTGCTTTATATATTGTGGCTAATTTAGTAAATCTTTTAATATTTAGTTTTAACCTGTAATTTGTTTCTAAAAACCTATAAAAAAAATAAAAATAAGATTCCCTCTATAAAATCAATAAAAAATTAAGCTGATACCCTCTATAAAATGTATTAAAATTAAATTAAGATACCCTCTCTAAAATCTATAAAAAATTAAGTTAAGATTCTCTCTATAAAACCTATTATAATTAAATTAAGATACCCTCTTTAAAATCTACAAAAAATAAATAAAGATACCCTCTATAAAATCTATATAAATTAAGTTGTTACCCTCTATAAAATCTATTAAAATTAAATTAAGATACCCTTTCTAAAATCTATAAAAATTAAGTTAAGAATCTCTCTATAAAACCTATTAAAATTAAATTAAGATACCCTCTTTAAAATCTACAAAAAATAAATGAAGATACCCTCTATAAAATCTATATAAATTAAGTTGTTACCCTCTCTAAAATCTATTAAAATTAAGTTAAGATTCCCTCTATAAAAATTAAATTAAGATACCCTCTATAAAATCTAAAAAAAAAAATAAATTAAGATTCCTTCTTTAAAATCTATTAAAATTAAATTAAGATTCCCTCTATCCAAATTAAATTAAGATTCCCTCTATTAAAATTAAATTAAGATTCCCTCTATTAAAATTAAATTAAGATTCTCTCTATTAAAATTAAATTAAGATTCTCTCTATTAAAATTAAATTAAGATTCTCTCTATTAAAATTAAATTAAGATTCTCTCTATTAAAATTAAATTAAGATTCCCTCTATTAAAATTAAATTAAGATTCTCTCTATTAAAATTAAATTAAGATTCTCTTAAAATTAAATTAAGATTCCCTCTATTAAAATTAATTAAGATTCCCTCTATAAAATAAAAAAAAATTAAAAATTAAGATTCCCTCTTTAAAATCTATTAAAATTAAATTAAGATTCTCTCTATTAAAATTAAATTAAGATTCTTTCTATTAAAATTAAATTAAGATTCTCTCTATTAAAATTAAATTAAGATTCTCTCTATTAAAATTAAATTAAGATTCCCTCTATTAAAATTAAATTAAGATTCTCTCTATTAAAATTAAATTAAGATTCTATTAAAATTAAATAAAGATTCTCTCTATTAAAATTAAATTAAGATTCCCTCTATTAAAATTAAATAAAGATTCTCTCTATTAAAATTAAATTAAGATTCCCTCTATTAAAATTAAATAAAGATTCCCTCTATTAAAATTAAATAAAGATTCTCTCTATTAAAATTAAATTAAGATTCCCTCTAATAAAATTAAATTAAGATTCCCTCTATAAAATCTAAAAAAATGTAATTTACGATTCCTTCTATAAAATTTATAAAAAATTCAATTAAGGCTCCCTCTATAAAATCTATAAAAAATTTATTTAAGATTCCCTCTATTAAAAATGAAGAGACCTTTTTATGTATAGCTGTAAGTGTGGGGAACTATTCAAGCATGTCTAAAGTTGAGGATATATGTAATTAGCTCCAACATTTCCTGATTCCCTGCAGACATGACTCACTCCAATCTGACACTGCGAGGCAAACAAGTGATGCAAGTGGATGTTAACATAACAAGAGCACAGCAAACATGCAAATTTCATTTCCCACAACGTAACGTTTCTTTGTTTTTTCCTCATCTCTCTTTCCATGTCTCCAAGCGCAGGTTGTTCGGATTTGAAGCCAGTCTATAAATAGCATGTGTGCGGCGCTAGAGGATGCAGCGAGCCCCCCGCCTTCCAGCCCCAACCTTGATGACTATGATAAGGACTGTCACACACTCACACACACACACGTCCAACAGTCGAGGATGCAGAGATGCACTGAAATTATGACTTTGACATTGGATGGCAGCCTGTCTCTGAGGGTTCTTCAGCTAGGTCACACAAATGGCAGCAGACAGTCTGAATAAAAGCCAGTGGGTCAGACATAACATCCAAGATGAAGCCAGAAGAGCGAAGGTTAAAAGAACGCTAGAATTTATTTGCCATTAAAATGGCAGAGAGTCAATACATGCTAAGGGCACATCTACATTTAGCTGAGTAATCGATGACTTTGCAGTGGAATATGTTAACTGCGCTATACTTGCGGCTGCAGATTTCAGTCAGTCCTTTATTCAGATGATGCTATTTTTAAGTCTATTCGTGTGATGATAAAATTGAGCAGCTGAATCTGAATTTATCATCATGTTGGCTTAAAAGAAAACATTGGCAAGGAAAGCTAGTGTGTGCAGCCCAGAATGGCAAGCATCTGCTTAAATTAGTTAATGCTTCTATTTATGGCACACTTTTATGTACAAAACCTGCTGCAAATATCTCAGAGCAGTATTTCAACATGAACTAAACAGAAACAGGTATAAAAAAATGTATATTACATTTTAGGACTTCAGTGTTCAGATAATAAGACCAATCACTTCCTGACAAAAGTCCTAGTTGTTAGAGCAACATATGATAACTTGACTTCTAGTTGATCACTTGGAAAAGTGGCAGAAGGTCGATTTTTCTGCTGAATCATCTGTTGAACTGCATCCCAATCATCACACATACTGCAGAAGACCTGGAACCCGCATGGACCCAAGATTCCCACAGAAATCAGTCAAGTTTGGTGAAGGAAAAATCATGGTTTGGGGTTGCATCAAGTATAGGGGTGTGTGAGGGATCTGCAGAGTGTATGACAACATCAACAGCCTGAGGTTTCAAGACGTTTGTGCTGCCCATTACATTACAAACCACAGGACAGGGCAAATTCTCCAGCAGGATACTCATACTTCAGCCTCCACATCAAAGCTCCTGAAAGCAAAGAAGGTCAAGATGCTTCAGGATTGGCCAGTCCAGTCACCAGACATGAACATTATTGAGCATGTCTGAGGTAAGATAGAGGAGGCGTTAAAGATGAATCTAAAGAATATTGATGAACTCTGGGAGTCCTGCAGGAACGCTTTCTTTGCCTTTCCAGGTGACTATTAATGCGTGATTTGAGTCTTGGAGAGATGTAAGGATGCAGTCCTCCAAGCTCATGATGGAGTCAGACACAATATTCATTCTGTCTCCACTGCAGCATGACTTTATATTCTATACTGGACATTATTTCTGTAAAGGTGACAAGACTTTTTCTCCAAGGCTAAGCAAAGTCAGATCTTACTGTCCTAATTAAATCATTAAAAATTAAGGCATGATCATAATTTATTTTGGTGAAATAAGCCTAATCTAGAGGCCTTTGCCTTTCATATAAGCCACTTCTGATACCAAATGATCAGCTAGAAGTCCAGTTATTATTTGCTGTTTCTAAATCTTGGATAGACAACAAGATTTTTGTTCAGGTAGTATATACTACATTTTCAATACATTTCAGTTTTCAGAATATAAGAACAATCATAAACTCTTAGAGTCTGTATATACAGTTGAAGTCAGATCTATTAGCCCCCCTGTTTATTTTTCCCCAATTTCTGTTTAACGGAGAGCAGCTTTTTTCAGCACATTTCTAAACATAATAGTTTTAATAACTCATTTCTAACAACTGATTTATTTTATTTTTGCCATGATGACAGTAAATAATATTTTACTCAATATTTTTCAAGACACTTCTATACAGCTTAAAGTGACATTTAAGGCTTAACAAGGTTAATTAGGTTAACAGGTTAGGGTAATTAGGCACGATATTGTATAATGATGGTTTGTTTTATAGAAAAAAAAAATTGCATAAAGGGGCTTATAATTTTGTCCTTAAAACTGTGTTTAAAAAATTTTAAAACTGCTTTTAATCTAGCCGAAATAAAACAAATAAGACTTTCTCCAGAAGAAAAAAATATTATCAGACATACTGTAAACATTTCCTTGCTCTCTTAAACATCTTTTTGGAAATATTTAAAAAAGAAAAAAAAAATTAGGGGGGGGGGGGTCTAATAATTCTGACGTCAACTGTATGAATATGCATTAAATATGCATATATATATATATATATATATATATATATATATATATATATATATATATATATATATATATGCACATACATATATACATACATACATATATATTGACAACACTGTCAATAAAGCATGCAATATACAAACAATACATAAGTAAAATAATAACAGATAAATACAATTATATAAAAAAATACAAAAAGAAAAAAAAATGCAAAAAAGAATAAAAACAGAATATTGATCCTCAAATTTAATCTTTTAATTTTACAATATCTTTAAAATAATCCATGAAAGGTTGCCAGATTTGACAGAATTTGTCTCTTAATTTGTCTCCAGTTGCAAACATTTCATTACATCCCTCATTAGATGTCTATATGTTGGAGCAGCTTTTTGTTTCCAGTTTAATAATATTACGCTTAGTAATAGACTGACAAATGGAACTATATTTTGTTCAGTACTGTTTTAGCTATCTCGAAATCAGTAATACCAGGAACTGCAATTAGGGGATCTGGATCTATCAGCCTTTGACCTATTGTTGAGAATGTTCGAAAAATATATTCCCAGATAATTTTGTGCAACTACAAAACATGTGGGCCAGTGATGCATGCTGGGTCCACTTCTGGAAATATCGTACTTAGGTTTTTATTTAGAAAACTGCTTTTAATCTAGCCGAAATAAAACAAATAAGACTTTCTCCAGAAGAAAAAAATATTATCAGACATGCTGTGAACATTTCCATCCTCTGTTAAACATCTTTTTGGAAATATTTAAAAAATAAAAATAAATAAAGGGGGGGCTAATAATTCTGACGTCAACTGTATGAATATGCATTGAATATGCATATATATATATATATATATATATATATATATATATATATATATATATACATACATATATATATATATAAATATACATATATATATGTATATATATATATATATATATATATATATATAAATATACATATATATATATATATAAATATACATATATATATATATATATGTATATATATATATATATATATACACACATATATATATATACATATATATATATATCTACATACATATATATATATATATATATATATATATATATATATATATATATATATGTATATATATATATATATATATATATATGTATGTATATACACATACATACATACATACATACAGAAAACACTGATAATAAAGCATGCAATATACAAACAATACATAAGTAAAATAATAACAGATAAATACAATTATAATAAAAAAATACTAAAAGAAAAAAAAATGCAAAAAAGAATAAAAACAGAATATTGATCCTCAAATTTAATCTTTTAATTTTACAATATCTTTAAAATAATCCATGAAAGGTTGCCAGATTTGACAGAATTTGTCTCTTAATTTGTCTCCAGTTGCAAACATTTCATTACATCCCTCATTAGATGTCTATATGTTGGAGCAGCTTTTTGTTTCCAGTTTAATAATATTACGCTTAGTAATAGACTGACAAATGGAACTATATTTTGTTCAGTACTGTTTTAGCTATCTCGAAATCAGTAATACCAGGAACTGCAATTAGGGGATCTGGATCTATCAGCCTTTGACCTATTGTTGAGAATGTTCGAAAAATATATTCCCAGATAATTTTGTGCAACTACAAAACATGTGGGCCAGTGATGCATGCTGGGTCCACTTCTGGAAATATCGTACTTAGGTTTTTATTTAGACAAATGTAAACGATGTATCACTTTAAATGGTATGAGGCCTCGCCGTACACATACTGATGACCTGTGGATCTGTTCAGGGGCTCTCATTGCTCATCAGTGATTTCAACACTTACATTTTTTCTCCCAGGAGGATTGTAGGTATTCTAAAGTTGTTGTGTTTGTTAATCTAAAAATATTTTTTTATATAATTTTGTGCATAAAATAGATTATTTTTCTTTAAGAGATGATTTTTTTTTGTCACATTCAATCACAAACTCTACGTCTGTGATGAAAATGGATATCTATTTTAAGATCGACCCAAAAATCATTATTTACTCGTCCTTCGTACTTCTTCTGTTGAACATAAAGGAAGATATTCTGAAGAATGTTGGGGAAAAAACAAGCATTTTTCCCACTATGAATGTCAATGGCTGTTTTTTCCCAACATTCTTCAAAATATCTTGATTTTTGTTTAACAGAAGAAATGAATACAAGTTTAGAACCACTTGTGTGTGAGTAAATAATGGAACTTTTAGTTTTTTTTTTAAATCGTTTTCTGCCCAGGATCTCAAAAGCTCTTATTAGTACAGGTTAATTGGGTTTGAATGGTGGAAATGAGGATTTTCAGTTGGTGTTTGTCATCTTGCTCTGGTGACCTGTAGTGCCAGTACCCACAGGAGACTATTGCGTCTGTGTGTAGGCTCTGTGTTTGTGTGAGAAGCGGAAATAAAGATGCAAGGGGCGTTCACAGGAAAACACCATCTGTGTCCTGGTGCTGTGGGTTACATAAATAATAGCAGCTCACCTGCCCGCTCCAATGTTTACGTCAGCCTTTTGAGGAGCACGCAGATCCTGGCAAACACTTATTTTTCATCTTCGTTTCAACATGCAATATTTTCTGCTGATTTTCAAAAATTAATAAGTACATTAAACGATTATTTTTTGTTTTGAAAAGAAATGATAACCAAAGCTTGAAATTAGAGCTTAGATGCATGTTGAAATGCCCCTATTGTGCTATTTTAACGATTATTTCTTGTTTAAAATAATAAATATTAAAGAAAATTTTTATTGAATCCTATTTTAAAGATGACTAATTTAGTTTGGAGCACTTGTAGTATAGGGTTACAGGAATCTGAAGTCAATAACTTGTTAATTTTCTCATAATACAAGCTTTATATCACTTTATTTCTCAAAGAATCCCATTTTAAATTTATTTTGAGTTTATTAACGCAGAAAATTTTGCTCTTACACTGCAAAAAAGACTCAGCTTTTGTCTCAGTTCCACTCCAAATGTTTAAAATCCCTTAAATCAAGAAGCATTTTCTAGACAAGCAAAAAATATTGTCTTGTTTTCAGAAATAATACGCTAAACTTAAGTGAGGTTTTCCTTAAAACAAGCAAAACGATCTCCCAATGGGCTAAACTTTTTATTTTTTGTGAGATTATTTTGCTTATCCTATTGGCTGATTATTTTGCTTGTTTCACAGAAAAACACACTCAATTTTGGCATATTATTTCTGAAAATGACAATATTTTTTGTTGCTTGTTTGTAAAATGCTGTTTTATTTAAGTTATTTTTAGTTATTGGGACTAGGGTTGGGTCGATAGACGATGCCATTGTCCATTCCCGATAGACATGTAGCTGAGCCGGCATCACAATCCTCCGCCCTGCCCCTGTCGCAGCAGCAACCGACTCATGAAAAATGCACACTCAGGCCCCGTTCACACTAATACCTCTCAGTTTAAAAAGTCATATTAGAATGAAAACGGTCCACGTCCACATTGGCGTTTCATCTAGCATTTCTGAAACGCCCTCCTTCCACACTATACCGCTGAAATCACATGGCCACACACAAACACACTCTGGCATGCGCTGCAGCGTACGTGCACGTCTGAGCTCCAGCAGTCAGCGGGTGCTTTGAGCACAAAACCCCAGAGAGCAGTGCATATTGGACAGTTTATCACTGATGTACCGCTGGATCGCATCTTGCTATAGTTGTTAAACGAGATATTTAATTAATTTTATTGTCTCTATCTAACGACTCTTCTGTCTTTTGAATCTATCAGGTAACGTGTCTCAGCGTCCATACACTGCTTCAATCTTTCGCTTTCAGGCTTGTACTTAGTTATTTCAGCGAAAACCTCAGATACTGTTGGTTGGTTCCTGTTGGTTTTTCCAATCAAGTTTGTCAACGCCATTATATTGACACAGATCACTCCGCCTACTCGTGCCAGAGTACCGCAGAAAAAGTGATTGACAGGTGCTCATTTGTGTATAACTTATCTTTATTTATTTATGATTTGGTTATGGGTAAAACAAAGACCATGCGGGTCAGGAAGTTGAAACGGTAGGCTATTAAATAATTAGTTCTGAATTAATTAATTATTCATCAATTATTCATAATTATTCATCGCGAAGTTTCACATTAGACATCGTACGATGTCAAATTGGTCGACATCACCCAACCCTACTTGGGACAACAAAGCTAAAAAAGGAAACCTTTTTTGCAGTGAACACATTTAGATCATGACGAATTACAGATATCACGTTAGTAAATGAATTATTTTGGTACTTCTGTGGTAATAACTTAGGTTTTTGTAAGAGCATAGCAATACATTAAATGGTTGTTCTTAACATGATGTTGAGAACGTAACAAATACAATATTTGAGTGCAGGTCTATGAAGAGAATATGGCGTTATGCAAATTTAACAAAGAATTACGTATTTTGTTGTTTTAAATTTTTATATTTAAAACTTTTCATTTTCCATTAATTTAATGTTCACAAACGGCTATGTTACATACAACTTAATGTAATTCTTGAAAAAGCATAATAGGGGCGCTTAAGGGAACATTAGGTCAAACTTTTAGTTTCTGATATTTACAAACCAGATATATGGCGATAAAGACAATTAAAGGACAAATCTATTTAGAAACTTCCTTTCAGATTCATTATAATGTATGCTGAGCAAGTCATGAATCTTTAACTAACTTTAAAGTGCAATGACCAGATAACTGACCCTTGCATGCCTACCAAAGTTTTCCCAGGACATGCACAGGGTATTGTGTGAATTTTCCATTCAAGTGGTTTTGCTCCACATAAAATGGATGCGTCATCGTGTTTCTTTCTCTCTTTTTCAGTTCCTGACTAAACAGGAAGCATGAGACGTGTAGCTGATGCTGGAGAGTTATAAGATGGGTAACAAGGCTGAAAGTAAATTCTCCAGTAAGGTAAAGATCTCTGGGGGAAGGACTGATGTAGTTCATGTGAATTTTTTTTTCTTTTTTAAATATTTCCTAAATGATGTTTAACAGAGCAAGGAATTTTTCACAGTATTTCTTATAATATTTTTTCTTCTGGAGAAAGTCATATTTGTTTTATTTCAGCTGGAATTTTAAGGTCAATATTATTATTACGCTTAATTACCCTAACTTGCCTAATTATCCTAGTTAAGTCTTTAAATGTCACTTTAAGCTGAATACTTGCACCTTGAAAAATATCTAGTCAAATATCATGGCAAAAATAAAAGAAATCAGCTATTAGAGATGAGCTATTAAAACTATAATGTTTAGAAATGTGTTGAGGAAATCTTCTTTCCGTTAAACGGAAATTGGGGGAAAATATACGGGGGGGCAAATAATTCAGGAGGGCTAATAATTTTGACTTTAACTCTATACTGACAGAATTTGGAACATCCTAACTTATTATCAACTCAAAAAGCAACAATGTTCTCTACAAGTACCAGACAGGGCACAAACCACCATAAACGTTGATGGTAACAAGTTAAACATGGCCAAATTGTCCCCACTGATATCTGAAACACCACTTTGCTTCACCTTACTCAGTGCTGCATTGTTAGTATGACAAAAAAGTTTAAAAGTTATTTTTATGCTGGTGTGCTTTTTATTTACTGCAAAAATGTCTTTATACTTTCTTAATTATTTTGTCTTGTTTCTACTCCTAATATCTACAAACTCTTAAATCAAATTAAGTGAGTTTATTCATAAAACAAGCTAAATAATTTTTATTCAAACTGAAAAACTAGATTATTTTGCATGCCCCATTGGCAGAAAACAGTATTTTTTTTTTGCTTGTTTAGAAGATGCTTCTGGTTTATGAATTTTTAGATATTTGGAGAAGCAAGACAAAAGTCTATGTAAGAAAATCAATTTTTTGCTGTGTAACATCACACTTCAATTTCAAGGGAGCAAATTAAAGCGGAGTTTATGGTTCACAGAAACAGAGTGTGAATTCCCAACACAATCTCACGGCATTCATAATGTTTTGATTTAGTGGCTAATTCGTATGAGTTTCTACGATCTAACTTGTACAATTTAGTATGATTTGCTCATCACCATATGATGGTTGGGTTTAGGGGTGAGATTGGGTGCTACACCTTTAAAAAAAAAATTTTAAATTGTAAATTCGTATGAATTAGCCACTTAACTTACAAAACGTAAATACTTCAGTTTTCGGTCACACATTATTTTGATGGTCTGTTTGTTGAGTTTAAGTTGCATTTTTTAAACATGCCAACTGATTCCCATTAGATTATAAGTAGACTGTTAGGTTGGGGTTGGGGTTAGGATAAAGTTAGTGTAAGTTGACATGTACTTGCAAAGTTTCTTATAGTCAGCTAAATGTCTGTTAAGGGAGCAGCATCAACCGATATTAAACAGACCGTTTACTAATAGTCAAATGGACCATTAAAATAAAATGTTACCATGTTTTCTGGTGAGATCAGGCTGGAATTCCAGCATGATCGAGACCAGAATATACAGAAGTAGCAAATATATGACACATATATTATCATTATCTAGTATATATTTAGTACTATATTTTAGTCCTATTTAGTAATATCCAACAACAATTGTTTTCTATAGATTCTTCCATTTCATATTCCAAATATGGTGCATTTACAGAAACTGAATGTGACGAGACGACAAGTGTTACATTTTAAAACAAGGTGTACATACAGGTAAATACAGAATTATTAGCCCTCCTCGAAAATTTTACTTCTTTTTGAAATATTTCTCAAGTGCTGTTTAATAGAGATTTTTTCCCAACACATTAAAACTAATGTTTCAAAATAACTAATAGCTAATTGCTTTGCCTTTTGTATTTTGCTAGTTTTTTTTTTTTTGCAAGATACTAGTATTTAGCTTGCGGTTCATTTTGCTGTGGTGACCCCAGATAAATAAAGGGACTATACCGAAAAGAAAATGAATGAATAATATTTAGCTTAAAGTGCAATTTAAAGGCATTACTTGGTTAAGTCAACAAGACAAGTCAGATTAATATGGCAAGTCATTGGACAACAGTCTTAATAATGTAACTAATAAAACTTGAACTTTTTTAAAAATTACTAATTGGAATGTGATGAGGCAAGAAATGTTACATTTTCAACATATAAGGCATGAATATAACACTGAAATTGAACTTAAAATATTACTTTCAAATAGTATATCCAAATGATTAACTTCCAACTATAATAATCCATTTTTTGAACTGTATTTAAAATATTGTCCTCCAATTTGCAAGAAGTGGTTACTGCTTTACATGGTTACATAAACAGCATCTACAAACTATTGCATTTCTGTGATTTTATTTTAAGTATAACAAGATATTCTTTCATTTTTCTTCAACTTAGTCCCTATTTCAGAGGTCACCACAGCGGAATGAACCACCAACTTCTCCAGCATATGTTTTACACAGCGGATGCCCTTCCAGCCGCAACCCAGTACTAGGAAACACCAATACACTCTCATTCACACACTCATACGCTACAGCCAATTTAGTTTTTATTCATTCAATTCACCTATGCCAGGGGTGTCCAAGTCGCTCCTGGAGGGCCGGTGTCCAGGAGAGTTTAGCTCTAACCCTAATCAAACACACCTGAACCAGCTAATCAAGCTAGACTAGAAGTTTCAAACTAGAAACTTCCTGGCAGGTGTGTTGAAGCAAGTTGGAGATAAACTATCCAGGACACCGGCCCTCCAGGACCGAGTTTGGACACCCCTGACCTACATCAACATGGGGAGAACATGCAAACTCCACACAGAAATGCCAACTGGCCCAGCCGGGACTTGAACCAGCGAGCTTCTTGCTGTGAGGTGATGGTGCTGCCCATAACAAGATATTCAATCAGTAAAACATGCAGGATTTGACTTTGATTATTTAGAAAACCTCCTGAATCCCCACTGCACACATTTAAAGGTTTTTGACTGGGAATTGGTAGCTAAAGGTCAAGTTAATTTTCACTATTTTATTGTGTTACTTTCTATCCTTTCCAAATCTAGCATTAAAAAACTGTTTTTACTTTTGGCTGCTTCTACCTAAGCACTGTACTGGTCATATTAGCCAATCCTTATCGTCCTCCCAGGCTTGTAAAAGTAATCTAAATCTAATCTAATCTTAATTTTGGAACTGAGTTCAATATCTTGACAGCAGCGAGGCATAGAAATGCACCTACAATTGATTTCTGTGCAAAGCTAAAGTAATTGAATGTCCTATACAGGTAAATAAATCTCCTATTAATTCATTTTGCCCAGTAATTTAATTTCTGCAAAGACAGAAACTGACACAAGACACTGAACTGATCACACACCGAGCACAGCCATCAGCACTCAATGTCTTTGTCTTGACATCTGAACAGAAGGATATCAGACTGTCCAGCAAGTATCAGCTGATTGATGAAGATAAACTGGTATTGAAGATATTAAAGATACATTTTCAGATTTGATTAGCATGTCAGAAGAGAAAACCAATAACAAATGATGCTGTAAATTAACTTGTGGAGTCACAAACAATTTTGGAGAATTATTCATTTTGTTTTTCATTCCAAATGATTAGATTTTTCGCCAAATAGTACACTTCAGTGGTGCTCGTTGGTTTAAATTGCTTTTTAAATGCAGCTTTAAATGACCCCAAAGAAATTTAAATAGCAAAACATTGTTATTTTCTTAAAAAAACCCCTCTAAAATGTCAATTTTAACCAAGTTTGTCTAGCATTCTCACGTAGAAAAAAACCTATATGCGCATATATGTAACCTATATGCAGAATATATGCACATATATGATAATATATACGCTGCATGTATGCGTATGGGACATATAGGCAAAATTGAGATGCATATATGTGCATATACAGGCCACATAGGTCTCCCGTATTGCTTCTTTATATCCACATATAAGCTCTATATGTACATACAAGATATGTCTCCTACCGTATAGCTTATATCTCACTTTGGGAACTGTCATACACGATGCCTAGCTGATATTTTCTATTATCAAGGCAATAACTAAGAACTAAAAAAAGTGCAAAAAAATTGCGTATGTGCGAACACTTGAAGTTGGTATTAGATGTAACTGGCATGTTATGGAATTTAACTATGGCAAATAAGTAAGAGCCCATACGGATTGCCAGTTTTTCTATATTATATGTACAGTTTAAGTCAGAATTATTAGCTCCCCTTTGAATTTTATTTTCTTTTTTTAAATATATTTTCCAAATTATGTTTTAACAGAGCAAGGACATTTTTACAGAATGTATGATAATATTTTTATTTTATTTTAGAGAAAGTCTTATTTGTTTTATTTCAGCTAGAATAAAAGCAGTTTTTAATTTTTTAAACGCCATTTGAAGGTCAAAATTATTAGCCACTTTAAGCTATATATTTTTCAATAGTCTACAGAATAAATCATCATTATACAATAACTTGCCTAATTACCCTAACCTACCTAGTTAACCTAATTACAATACATTTAAATGTACCTTTAAGCTGTATAGAAGTGTCTTGAAAAAGTCAAATATTATTTACTGTCATCATGGCAAAGATAAAATAAATCAGTTATTAGAAATGAGTTATTAAAACTATCATGTTTTGAAATGTGCTGACAAATCTCTCTGGTTAACAGAAATTGGGAAAATAATAAACAGGGGGTGGCTAATAATTCTGACATTAACTGTTATGTACATATAATATAGGAAAACGGCAAATTTTATATATGTCATATATATCTAAAACATATATATATACCTATATTAAAACATAATATATAGGTTCTTTCCGTGTGGGTTAATTCTGGCATGCAAGATTTTATGGTTAAAAAGTGCATACATTTTTATTTTTATTAAGAAAATAATTGGTCGTTTTGTCATTGAAGACACTTCTACTTCGTCTAGGATCATTTAAAGCAGTGGTTCTTAACCATTTTCATTTCGGGGCTCACTTCTTTCTCTGATCAAATTTTGAAGGCCCACCTGTCTGACATTTTCTCTAAAATGTTTGTATGAAATGCTCATTTAAACCTTTATTTATTAACATACTGTATATATGTATAATACATCTGTTGTGACTTTTATTATGTTCTATTATCAGCATTTTTTAATAATATTTTTTAATAATAATTTTTTTATATAAACATACACAAATTCAAAGAAGCACAGGTCAATGGGGGGATTGCAAAAGACCACCTGCTTTAAACTGGACTGACTGGATATATCTTCTATTAAATATCCACTATTCAAAAATATACAGACAAATGTAAAGTACAATAAAACAGCCTAAATCTGTTGACATGTGTCGATCTGATGGCGGTTGAGTTTGCAGCTGGATATTATTGGGAGATCACTGACAGGAACAGTGAACAGCTCCGCCAGAGCGCGTCTGAAGCTCATATGCAAGTTTATTTTACATTCTATGTAAGAAACACCATTAAGCCTCGCTCTTACATGTACTAGCTGCAGACGCGATCATGAGGCTGTTTATGCGCCAAGTTTGAAGTAATCAATCAGAGAACAGGAGAAAGTGAGTTACTACTCATTTTAATATCATATTAATAATGATTCAAAATTTATATAATTTTAGTTCATTTTCATTTTAAGCTCTCACGCGCAGGATCGCTGGGGCCCACTAGTGAGCCGCGGCCCACCAGTTGATAATCCCTGATTTAAAGGACTTTGTTGCTGCACTGAAAATGTAGTTTGGAAGTTAAAACCACTGGGCACTACAGAAATCAACTAAATAAATAAAAAGTCCTGCATTTTTTCCTCAAAAAACTTAATTTATTTTAAGTAAATTATCAGGAAATTTTCATGCTGGAAGTTATGGCTGCACAAAATTTAAAAAATTTAACATATAATATATATATATATTGCAGGCTGCACGGTGGGTGGAAAGTTGGTGGTTCATTCCGCTGTGGCGGCCTCAGATTAATAAAGGGAGTAAGCCGAAAAGAAAATGAATGATTAAATAAATATGTGACATAGATGTGCTAAATAACTATTTGGTAAGAATTTATGCTTTTGGATGGATTGGGATGATGTTGTAGGGGAGTGCATATGCATAACATATAAGAAACTTCAAATAAAAAAATTCAATAAAAAAGATACAAATGAAATAAACAGCATTTGATTGTTGAACTGTATTCAGGTGTACAATAATTCAATAATCTAATGTAAAATAATACTGCACAGTTTTCTGTTCATAAACAATTAAACCGTTATTAATTTGTCAACATTACAAACGGCACAATTTCTGAGGCCTGAATAATTTTAAAATCCTCACACAGTCACAGGCCACAAAAAACACTTGCGAAATGATCAATTATAATCCAGACTCAACAATGCATATACTCGCGATGTGACTAGACTATTTTTGAGATATGTAAACAAAAACAAAGGACACAATCTCACAGCAATTCGTAACTTTTTCATTAAGAGGCTAATTCGTACGAATTCGCATGATCTAATTCGTACTTTTTTTAACGATTTGCTCATCCCCCAATGACGGTTGGATTTAGGGGTGGGGTTAGGTGCCACACCACCTTGTTAAAATCGTACAATTTCGTACGACTGAATTTGTACGAATTAGCCACCAAACTGGCAAAACGTAAAATACTTACATTTTCTCGTGAGACCAGGCTGGTCCTGTCTTACATTTTTCACTTCTATAGCTTACTAGAATCCAAAAAGAGCCACATATTGATGAATAATGTTATGATAGCTGTTTTAACATTAAGTTATGATTGAATTGCCTCATGTTACAGTTATGAAATAGTTTGATATTAAGCAGGAAATGTTCATGAGCCAATGACATGACCACATTGAAACAGTCTATAGTACGATCTATTGTCTAATGAATAATCATATTGCGATATCGATGCTGAAATGATATATTGTGCAGCCCTACTGGAAGTTCACTTATACTTCAAAGGCATAGTTTACCCAAAAATGAACATTTTGTAATCATTTCCCTATTAACCAAATGTCTATCAGTGTGTTTCTTTCGTTGAACAAAAAGGCAGATATTCTGAAGAATGTTGGGGGAAAAGTGTTTTTTGTTCCTTCAATGGATGTCAGTAGTTTCTTTTCTCCAATATCCTTTAGAATATCTTTTTTTTGTGCTCAGCAGAGGGAGATTTATAAACATTTACACTGCAAAAAATGCTTTTATTTCTTATATTTTTGTCGTTTCTAGTTCAATTATCCAAAAATATCTTAAATCAAGTAGTGTTTTTTAGACAAGCAAAACATATTGCCTCGTTTTAAGAAATAATATTCCAAAATTAGGCAAGTTTATCAATAAAACAAGCAACATAATCTTATGTCAAAAGAAAAAACTACATTTATTATCCCATTTGCAGATTATTTAGCTTGTTTTAAAGAAAAACCTGCTTCATTTTGGCATATTATTTCTTAAAATAAGACTATTTTGCTTGTCTAAAAAATGCTTCTTGATTTAAATTTTTTTAGATGTTTGAACTAGAAACAAGAGAAAAATTCTAAGTGAGAAAAGCGTTTTTGCAGTGTAAAACCACTTAAGTGTGAAGAAATGGTGAAGAAATGTTCTTTTTGTGTGAACTATCCCCATTTTTGCTTTTAAAGCTCACTATATTTTGGAGCAGGGCCTTATTTTGTTTCACTTCTGTGCATACAGTTAAAAAAAATGCAGTTTTAGTGTAGTTGTTCCTGATTTAGTGTGACAGCTCAGTGGTGACTTCACATGGGAGTTAGCCATCCTATTCACTTGAGCGCAGGTTTAAAGCAGTCCAACTCACACAGGTATAACCAGACATGGCCTAGTTTAAGCTGACCCTGCAGGAAGGGGCACATCCACAAATTAAAGGGAGATATTTTATAATGTCAGCCACTGAAATACTTCAACTAAATGTCCTAAATGACCAGCTCGTCCTCGAGTGACTGTTGAGTTTCGCCAAGACATGCCATTTTGCAATTGGGAACACTGCCAGGACTGAACGCTGTCGCCATAAATAAATAGGTGTAATCAGTGTTGAGGCGCAAACAACTTAATCTTTGTTCCTTTGAAAACTCTTACGTTTTCTGTGAAAGAATTGAAAAATTCTGTTGCTCTTAAGTATATGTTATGCTTTTTAATAATATGTGTCTTGCATCTCTTCAGAATGGCAGACTGTATTAATGATGGCATTCGAGAGGCTTTTTCAGTGAGGTAATTACAATTCATCCTCCACACAAGACATTATATAACATGCTAAGACTCACTCTCTCTCTCTCTCTCTCTCTCTCTCTAGTTGCCTCAATGACTATTCTGAGTCCATTTCTGAGGAGTCTGAAACAGCTAGATATCATGTGCACAATAATTAACTCTATAATCTACTTATTTGTGCATATAGTTCAGTCAAAGATATAGCATATAGCTAATAACATCAATTTTACACACCTTTGGGAATGGCATTTCCCATTTTATTGTCTGTAAGTTAAAATATCAAGCCTAAGACATTTCTGCAATGCATTTTTCATATTCATAGCCAATGGTTTACATGAATAATATATAACAAGCTTATAGATTACTACACAACTAATCATATCACTAATCAAACTGTTTAATTAGCTATCTTGGGAGCATTTAAAAATATGTCTTCTATTTTTGATGTTCATTGCTGGTCCAACAGGTATATATATATATATATATATATATATATATATATATATATATATATATATATATATATATATATATATATATATATAAATTCAGGTAAATTTTATACCAGCAATATCACAATAACTACAGATACAGCCTGCTAACACTACAAAATGACTCTTGTGTGGAAGAAAACACAAGTAATGTAAAAGAAATCACATTTCTATCGACTGCCAATCTGTCGCCGAACCGTACAATGGTTTGTCATTGAGGATTTTAGATCTAGCTGTCGCTTTCCTAACTCATACGTCGTTTTAATATTTAAATGACGGCTCGGATAAATGTAATTAATTATTAAAACAAATCTGACACGCATATATTCGCCTTTGGAAGGAGAGAAAAAGTCGCGTTGCCGTAGACGTTCATCAGATGTTCAAACACACATCAACATTTGATGCAAATTAATAATTGAATGGCCAAACTCTCGTTATACATCATGCTAATCCGCAGTTTTCGCCAGTGACACTCACCCTCAGGTCTTGAATGCGGCTCGAAAACGGTCGCGTCCAGCTTCGACCCTCCAGTCCAATGAAAGAATCGTCTATTACGGACACATTTTGCTTTTCTCGTCGCTTTGTGGTGAGTCACAGTCAATCTTGAGGTCCCATCTGTCCGACCACAACTGCTACATCCCCCTCATTGCGGTAATGCTACAGCATCTGAAGCTGCACTGATTTCTCCTCAGTGGTTGCTGTGGCAACAGGAGCCAGCGCGAGCTCCGACCGGTGTCCACTCAACTAACTAGCTAACTAACTAGCTAGCTAACTATCTGAGTGATTTACTGACTAACTAGCTTGCTAAATAACTAGCTAGCTCTTACCAGACGCATGTGAACAACTACTGTGATGGACAGTTTAAAATTAACGACGCCTTTATGAAAATTACCCCAGGGTTTTGATCGTAAAACTGCAGTTTATTGGTGCTTTTCATTTGTATAACCATAGTTTTACAACATTTACCATGGTAAAACTATGGTTGGTGTCGCAAAACCATGGTTAATTTGTGTGGTAGACGCTACCCTAGTTTGTTTATTATGGTTTTGTAGAAAAACTGGTACAAATGGATGTTATCTGCCAAAACAAGATCGTTTCTACAATTTTATTTATTAATTCATTTTCTTTTCAGCCTTTGTTAATCAGGGGTCGTCACAGTGGAATGAACCGCCAACTTATCCAGCATATGTGTTAAGTAGTGAATGCCCTTCCAGCCGCAACTCAGCACTGGGCAACACCCATACACTCTAACGTTCATACACATACACTATGGCTAATTTAGCTTAATCAATTCACCTATAGCGCATGTGTTTGGACTGTAGGGATAACCGGAGCACCCAGAGGAAACCCACGCCAACATGAGGAGAACATGCAAACTCCACACAGAAATGGCAACTGACCCAACCGGGGCTCAAACCAGCAACCTTCTTGCTGTGAGGTGACAATGCTAGCCACTGTGTTGCCCTCCTACAACTTTACTATTAAAACAGATGGTTAATTTTTGTAAGAGTGGTTCAATTGCTTTTCAAATGCATATGTTATTATAAAATTGCAATTTATCTTAATCCACTGACGAAAAAAAAATGATGCGAATTTTTTAAATACCATGCTATACTATTTTTTATTCTTTATTTATTGAACATTTTAAATTTATAGCCTACTTAAAGTGAGACAGCAAAGGAGACTGTGTGAAATATGACAGAGGAAAAACAATATCCTGCTGAGACCCCGCCCATAGACTTGTGTCCTCTGTAGTGGACATTGCGTTTTCATTAATTTTCTTTGAATTTTTTGAGCTACTCTGTCAAGTCCTGTTGTACTGTTTAGAGGACATCCTCGGCTTATGTCTTTTGATTGGCTGGCATGCTTCTCGTGGGTTTCTGCCGGGTACTCCGGTTTCCCCCACAAGTCTAAACACATGCAATGGGTTGCAGCTGGAAGGGCATTCGCTGTGTAAAACATATGCTGGATAAGTTGGCGGTTCATTCCACTGTGATGACCCCATTTTAATAAAAGGACTAATCCGGAAAGAGAATGAATGAATAGTGATTGGCCTGCATTACCCAGGGGTGTCTAAACTCGGTCCTGGAGGGCCGGAGTCCTTTAGAGTTTAGCTCCAACCCTAATCAAACACACCTAAACCAGCTATCTGCCAGTTACGAGGAGAACATGCAAACTCCACACAGAACGTGCTGCCCCCTTTCCTTAAATAATACATTTAAATCAGTTTTCCACCAAACTCTACTCTCAGGTCAATTGGAACATCAATTCGAGTTGCATTATGACATTGTTTTATAGTATTGCATTTTACCTATGCGTAAAATATTAAATATTATTATGTCATCACAGTAAAATACTGTAAATGAGAAATATATGACAGATATTGACAAAAACTTAAATATTGATTGTAATAATTACAGTTATAAAGAGTGTAGATAATGACAAATAAGGCAAAATAAATGATAAAGAAAATATAATTAAACCAGTTATTACATTATAATTTGACTACCATGTCTTCTCTCCAAGTATATAGTCCCTCTCTCTCTCTCTCTCTCTCTCTCTCTCTCTCTCTCTCTCTCTCTCTCTTTCAAAAAATTAAAAAGAGCTTTATTGATATGACTTCTGAAGTGTTTCCAAAGCATTACATAAACAATAAAAAAGTAGACATTATATAAAACATACAACCACCAGCCACTTCATTAGGTACACCTTAATAGCACTGGGTTGGAGCCCTTTTTGCCTTCAGAACTGCTTTAATCCTTCGTGGTTAGATTCAACAAGCTACTGGAAATATTCCTCAGAGATTTTGCTCCATATTGGCATGATAGCATCACGCAGTTGCTGCAGATTTGTCGGCTGCACATCCATGATGCGAATCTCTTGTTCCACCACATCCCAAAGGTGCTCTATTGAATTGAGATCTGGTGACTGTGGAGGCCATTTGAGTACAGTGAAGTCATTGTCATGTTCAAGAAACCAGTCTCCTCTGACCTCTGGCATCAACAAGGCATTTACACCCACAGAACCGCCGCTCACTGGATATTTCCTCTTTTTCATACCATTCTCTGTAAACCCTAGAGATGGTTGTGTGTGAAAATCCCAGTAGATCAGCAGTTTCTGAAATACTCAGACCAGCCCGTCTGGCACCAACAACCATGCCACGTTCAAAGTCACTTGAATCACCTTTCTTCCCCATTCTGATGCTCAGTTTGAACTGCAGCAGATCGTCTCGACCATGTCTGCATGCCTAAATGCATTGAGTTGCTGCCATGTGATTGGCTGGTTAGAGATTTGCGTTAGCAAGCAGTTGGATAGGTGTACCTAATAAAATGGCCTGTTAGTATATATAAACAATGCAGACTAATATAATTAACAAAAAGGAAATTAAAAATAGAATAAAATAATAAAAAAATAGCAATAACTGTCCATTCATTCAGATGGTGATAAAGTTTCTGAAAAAATCTTCCTATCTGTTTGTGTGTGTGTGTGTGTGTGTGTGTGTGTGTGTGTGTGTGTGTGAGAGAGAGAGAGAGAAAATCGGAGTAAACCAAGGCACATATATACTGTATATATATGAGCAATATCACACTCTTAGCAGTGCGATATGGCTGTATATCGGCACTAGTGGGAGGCCTTGGTGCCTTAGTGCCCCCACCAGTGCCGATATACAGCCATATCGCACTGCTACGAGTGTGATATTGCGTATATACAACAGTTTGACGGCATAATTGTGTATGTAAAAACTAAATCAAACATGGAGAGTTTAAAAAAACCTTTTGTATGAGGAACTACTTTCTTCTGGATTCAAATCATAAGCTGACAGTTAAACAGTTGAGCAAGCATCTTTTAAACTTTAGATCTGTAGTGTCTGCTTTTTGCTGGCTGTATGTGGGCGGAGTAATACACAAAGGGTAAGGCTGCAGGAGTTCTGATATTGCAGAATATCGCACGGCTATCAGCCAATCAGATTTGAGAATTAAAATTATATATATATATATATATATATATATATATATATATATATATATATATATATATATATATATATATATATATATATATAATTTTAATAACAGTGTAGTGTGAAAATGCATTTTTGATTGCACACTTTCTCATGCAGTACAGTGGGAGGTGTTTTAGATGCAGTGCAGTAGTCACCGCTTGAAATGTCAAGCACTCATTTTGATTAAAAAGACGCTTTCAAAGGTCAGTCCAGCAGATGGCGCCAATGTTGTTGCTAAGGAACATCGACCCATATAAGGTGACATGAGGATGGACAGGTGTAAACGGCAGGAATCACTGTAGAAACAAAGAAACTGCAGCTGTCAGTCTAAAAATACCCCCGGTGCCCTTTAAGACTCTGACAGAGAGCATATAACTGATTTATTCCCAATAGTATATTTATTTTAAGACTGTTTATATGACATCCTAAATCACAAATCTGTAATTTCAAATTCAGGACAGACATTCATTCTTGTAAAAAAAAAAAAATCTCTATTAAAATAAAAGTTAGAAACACATTAAAATGTATGTTTATATTATTCAAATGTGCATAAAGATAGGGGTTTTGTCACTTCTGAGTCTTTCTGAGAGATATTGAGATAGTTCATATAGGGATAGTTCACCCAAAAATTACAATTCTGTCATATTTTTCATCTTTAGGTATCCTTATTCTGCTTCTCCCCCCCCCCCCCCCCCAAAAAAAAAGGAAAAACTATTTACTCTCCCTCAAGTGACGATGAGTTTCTTAACTAATGAACACCTTTCATTTAATTATTTTCCTTCGGCTTAGTCCCATATCCTCAGAGGTCGCCACAGCGGAATGAACCGCCAACTTATCCAGCATGTGTTTTACACAGCAGATATTCTTCCAGCTGCAACCCATCACTGGGAAACACCCATACACACAGGGGCAGATTTA
The DNA here is from genome assembly GCF_052040795.2 of Danio rerio. Taxonomy (NCBI): domain Eukaryota; kingdom Metazoa; phylum Chordata; class Actinopteri; order Cypriniformes; family Danionidae; genus Danio; species Danio rerio. The sequence continues at coordinate 57,294,646 of NC_141026.1, read as the reverse complement.
GTAAATTAGGAGTAAATTAAGCAATTCCAGCCATGGGGCCCACTTTTCCTATTTTAATTTATTTTTAATTGGGTTATTTTTGCATTTTTTTTTCTTATATCACACAATCGTTTCTTTTCTACATTTAGTCTTAATGCAAAATAATTATAACAACATGTAAAGCATCTTGTAAAATGTTTAAAATCACTTGTTTTCTTAAAATGAATTCACAACAAAAAATTATATATAAAATATTTAGTTTTTAAAATAAATCTTTACCTAAATTGACTGCTGGACTTCTTGAGGTTGGCGATACATTTGCGCAGATGTAGGAAACATTAAACATTTAATTTTTTAGACACTCGTTATACCAAATATGACAGAAAATGATGTTTTATGTAAGTTATAGCTATAATTTATACTTATAGGTATTTATTTGGGGGCCCTCAGATTTTCTGGGGCCCTAAGCAGCCACTTATCTTGCTTATTCAAGATATCACACTTATTCAATTGCCCTATGGCGCATGGTTTTGGATTGTGGGGGAAACTAGAGCACTTAGAGGAAACCCATGCCAACACGGGGAGAACATGCAAACTCCTCACAGAAATGACAACTGACCCAGGGACTCGAATCAGCGACCTTCTTGCTGTGAGGCGACTGCTGAACTCTGTTAAACACTAAAGAAGATATTTTGAAGAATGCTAAAAACTTGTATTGATTTCCATAATATTTATGTTTGGATGCTATGGATGTCAATAGTCAGAGATTTTTTTCATCTTTCTTCAAAATATCTACTTCAGTGTTCAACAGAATAGAGAAGAGGAGAGTAAATAGTTACAATACATTTTTGGGTGAACTATCTCTTTATTACGAGCTGCCTAACCTACACACACCTGCTCTATAGTAAAATAAACCGATTTTTATACGTTTATCACGTATTAGTCTGCAGCTCAGGGAACCATTTTCTATATTATTCTGAGAAACGAATCGTATACCTGTTTACTGTACTGTTACTTTTGTTGGTGAGGGTGTTTCTGTTCAAACAGGAAGTGGCTCCGCATCTCCCGCGCTCTTTCTGTCTTTCACAGTCGAATCATCAGCAAAGCGCGCCTCACTGACACTTGGTTCGTTGCCTTAGAAACTAGAAACTATCGCTAACCGTTTTTATTTGGCAGATAACTATCAATTAACCGATTTATTACATTTTTATTTAGTTTTCACTTCATAAATAACTTTTTTCTTCAAATTACTTGGCTTGAAAACCTGTCCAATGAGTAATTTATACGAAAATATCGACAACCAAGAAGATTTGGACTTTCCATTACTCTTCTTGTACAACCAACCTGGCAACGACTTGCCTCCTGATGACCCAGGTTAGTGTGTATTACTAATTTAGAAAGACTGTCTTTGATATCAAGTGTTTATTATTCTAAATTAGTGTATTATACTTATTTATATAAAAGCAATGTCTTACTAATTGTATTAAGTTAATCATTTGTCTAACGTAATGATATATCAATACTCAATATGATTAGTACTATAGTCACATTATTTGGTGTCCTTGTTACATTAGTTTGACTACTGAGTAACATTAATTAATTTCTTGTACTCAATAATATGGTTAGGGTTAGAATGCAGGTTTGTTTTAGGGTTATTTGCATGTAATTATGCACAAATATTTATAGTACATGGTTTCTGCAGGATCTTAGAAAGTCCTAAAATGTCTTGATTCTCAATATCCAAATTTTAGTCCTTAAAAAGTCTTAAATCTACAAAAATATTGTGTTGTTGGTCTCAAATCTTTTTAAACAGGTCTTAATTTTCATTTGTTTATGTTTTGCTGCCAAATCTGGCCATCACAAACACTCATCTGAATAAAACTTTAAGCTTTTTATTTAAAAAGGTCATTTTTTAATTCTATTTATCATACTAGTTTAATTATTTTCCTTACAGTAACATTTGTTTAAAGGTTCTTCTTGTATTTACTGCTGAGGACACCGACCTAGACAGATTGTTGTGCATAGATTTAGTTTTTAAAACTTTTAAAACATTTGTTAATTTAAAAAAAAATTATTTAAAAAGAAAGTTTACGCTGAAAAAAGTGTATGGATACAAGTAGAGATTGCTTGTTTTTATACAATATTTAAAATATTTAGCTAAGAAATAAAATCTAAAATATTGGTGTTTTTTTATTATTAATCTATTATTGTATTGTTAAACTTATTAAATTATAATTTTTTTTGGATAGGGCAAATAAAAAGCTTTTCCATCTGGGCCATTTGAAAAATTCCTTAGCCTTTAGCCCTCCTATGGGTCTAGAATTGTATTCATAATGGTCTTAAAAATGTCTTAAAGTCTTCAGTTTAACTCTGTGAAACCTGCAGAAAGCCTGTAGTAAGTACACAGAACATGTGTTGCAAGGACATCTTAAAATAAAGTATAACCCAAGGGTTAATTCAAATATTTAAAGTTTTACCATTATAGTATTTTGGACACATCATGGTATTACCCCTTTGCATTGGGGAGTTTGAGCATGCTCTGAGTTCAGAAGTGGGTTACTCACATTAAGTGAAACCAAATGTAGTGGAAACTTTCACTGCAGCTAAACCATCTCTAGAATTAGCAGAAAACAGCCTGGTTTACTGGAAACATCCGGAAACCTTTCTTCTTAATATCCAGCTATAAGAATAATATAATTCTAAATCTAATTAAAATACCATGCAATCTATATATATTTGTGAAATGGCTTTTAAAAAGGTACAATTCACAGAAATGTACATTTACTACTCTCAAGTGGTTGCAATTTGTTGAATCTTTAATTTAGTTCAACACAAAATTAAAGACTGCTGTGTTAAAAAAATACTATTAAAATACTCAAACATTGTTCAAGTTGTCAACGTTTGTCCTCAACAGAAGCAGGAAACTAGATTATGTGGTAACACTTTACAATAACAGTACATGCATAATGATGTGGTAATATGTAAACTAAACATTACTGTATTATGAATTAATGATGAGATAAGGCGTGCGCTAATCATGAACTAAGTTTAACTACAACACGAGTGACAAAAGTTCATGTGTGAATAACGTCTACCTTAATTACTTGTTAGTACGTGTTGTTAATTCATGTATTGATTAACATTTAAATTTAAGCTAAATGTAACCGACATGAACTCATGAGCTGTTAATGGATAGTCATGTCATGACTTTACTTAGGCCCCGTTTACACTAGTGCGTTTTAGTTTTAAAACGGCGTTGTAGAATGAAAACGATCCGCGTCCACACTCGCGTTTTACCCAGCGTTTCTGAACAGCTCTCCGTCCACACCAAAACGCTGAAAACGCACATCACGTGACCACACACACACTCTCGGGCAAGCGCTGCAGCTCATCTACCCAGATGAGAGCTCTGCTTGTCGGACTGCTCATCAAGCATCTCCCACTGGATCTAATCTCACTATATTTGCTAAACGTGATATTTCATTCATGTTGTTGTCTTTATCTAACGACATAGGCCAATTCCCTGACTTTGGTCATTGGAATCTATTAAGTTACTTGTTCACGGGTAACATGTTTTGGTTAAGCGCAAAGATAAGTTAATGATTAATCCAGGTACATTGACTGATCGCTTGCCTTTATTTCCTACAATGTATAAACTTATTGTATGTTATTCTTTTATAATTATCGATTATTAAAACTGATATTCAGCAAAAGAGAGGCTGTGTTTCATATTTTCACTGAAATTGAAAGGAGGCAGTTGTTATCGGCTCCGTTTTGTTATTAATATCCACACAGTGAAGATGACGCTCATATATGCAGCACGGCGCCTCAACATTTCTGCTGTCTGTTAAGTTGCTAATATTAAAAAGAAAATAGGCAGTTCCTTAAATCATGTTTACATTTTATTGTTGAGAAAGTGAAACAACGAAGCCAAGGTGATGTGAATGAATTTATAAAGTACACTGTTCCCTTTGAAGATTTACCCGTGTCCTCGGTATGTTTTCCATATCAAACTGAGAAGGGGGAGACTGCAGCCTTGATCAAACTTGCGAAGTCTAAACTTACAAGAAGAGGATGCGAGACTGAACTGTGTGTGGGCTACTTAATATTGAGGAAAAGCCCCAATCAGATAGGCGAACGTTTGCAGCCCCGCCTCCGTTTTCAGATGTCTCCGTCTTTCCCCATCCACACTGAGACGGAGCAGCAGCGTTTTAGAATGAAAACGGCCTCTCCAGCGTTTTCGAAACGCTCCGTTTTCGGCGCTCGAGAACTCCAGCGTAGTGTGGACGGATGGCGTAACCGTAGCAAAACTTATGCGTTTTCAAACTAAAACGCATTAGTGTAAACGGGGCCTTAGAGGGGCACATCATCATTAACTCCTCTTTCATGAACTCCTGTGTTTAAACTGTTGATGCTGATGTTGACAGAGCACTTTTCTATTGTTATTCAGTGTAAACGCACTAGACGGATGTGCATAAGGAGATCATGAGTAATTAAGAATGGGTTAATGATGATGTACCCCTCCAAGTAAAGTCATGATATAATTATATACATTAACATGTCATGAGTTCATGATGGTTAAATTAAGCATAAACTAACGTTGTAATTAATACATTAATTAACAAACAGTCATGTACTTACAAGTAATTAAAGTAGCTGTTATTCACACATGAACTCATGTGACTCATGTCGTAGTTCAAGAGTTCCCACTTAGATATGCTCAGCATTTATTGCAGGTTTGGCATGCTGTCCCAGGAGAGAACCCTGAGCTTAAAGATACTTGAGCCCAAGGCTCCCTCCTGGTCAATAAGCATATAAGCAACCCAGGCTCATTGTGGAAACGTAGCCCCACGGACGTTTATGGAGGTTTCTGGACGTTTCAGTTTTTGTTTTTGCAAATCCGCGAGAGGCCGCTGTGTGCGCTTTTTCGTATCTCGAATGTCTCTCGCGAGTGCCGTTCGCGCCCGCGCTGTTCTCGCGTCAACCCACCAGAGGTCGCTGTCTGACTGACCGAATGATTGACTGCGCGACCGGCCAATCGGCTGACCCACCCTCCTCCTTCCATGAACCCAACCAGTTTTACCGATTGTCCCGCCCGCCCGCTCACTTCCCTAAACCCGAGCAACAATTTAAATTTTTTTTTTTTTTTACCACATTCTCACCCTGTTATGAACTCGTTCGCTTTATTTTTTGGATTCTGTTTTTGTCTTACCTGGTTTCTGGAACCGCTCTTCCCCAGACTCGAACCCGGACGCCTTTGTCAACTCCTCCTCTTTGCATCTCAAGTCAGCCGGTGCACACGATGAGCTGACTAGACAAACTGACTGCAGCGGGAAAGCCCTCCACACGGAGGTAAGCGGTTAGCCGGCAAGCGTGAAAGGGAACGACGTCACACCGCCCCGTTGCGTTCGCTTAAAAATGCAGCCATACGTACCTCCCGGAACATATTTCGTGGCCTCCAGAAACGTCCGCTGGACAACGTTTTCAGAATGAGCCTGGGTTGACTGTAACTGTTGACAACAGTGGAAGTGCCGAGTAGTAAAATCTAGAACTGTTCAATTTAAGAAAGTTCTGCTTCGTCCATGCTTTTATTTCCTTTAAGCAGGCTGATAGAACTGACGTAGCTGAAGTAAGATTAGGAATGGTGCTAATGTAGATATGTGTGTCATCAGCATAACAGTGATAACCAAGACCAAATTTTTACATATACAAACATTTAAAAAAAAAGTCAAAATATTAAAAACTTTCAAGGATTTAAGATGCTGAGAATCATACGTCATGACAATCTTGAGAAAAGGCTGTGATCTAATATTTTGGTGATAACAATTGGCGAAGTTTGTTCCCTTATCGCCACTGGCTTGCTTGATTTGGGACTTCTGTAGCTGCGCATTGATGGATTCGCTCTTCAGTGTTTGGACTTTTAGCATTGAAATACTTCATGTTCAGCTATGTTCAGCTTTTTTGACACAATCTACATTGTAAAAGCGCATTAGAAATAAACAAATTAAATTGAACTAATATTTTGTTTTCTTTCTGTTTTAGCTGATGAGCCTGGTGATCCCTCCAACAATGACCCCAATCAAACGTCTTCATGCATTCTTCAAGACCCTTCTTTGTACGGTGAGGAGTCTCAATTCTCCAACGAGCCTCTCATGTACCAGCAGTCTGATCTCAGACAGTCTTACAGTCACTCCCCCTCACTCGCTGCCCACCCTGGAAACAGCCCGAGAATTGAGATCACCTGCCCTGACCTGCACCACCACGACCATGTCCTCACCAACCCTGTGAACATCAACCCGCCCATGCTAATGGTCCCAGGCTACGATATGTCTCTCTACAGAGAGACCCAATGCCTCAGTCCAGCTAGCAGCACTTCCTCTACAAGCTGGCATTCAGATGGATATTCCCCATGCATTTCTCCCGGAGCTGGTGAAGTAAGTCCTGCCGGAGTGACCGAAGCCGATCTTTGTCCAATGATCCAAGCTATTCATGCCTCAGGTTCTCCAAACACGTCTCCTCGCACTAGCATCACTGAAGACACGGCTCTGGAACGTCGCTCAACCTCTCCACGCTCCCGCTCTTCTTCTCCGCAGGGGAAGCGCACCTACGTTCAGTACAAGACTCAGAGTCAACAATTTGGCCAAGATGAACCCGCCAAGTTTTATCCGCCGGCAAACTTGGAAGATTCACTGAATAACTTCAGCAACTTGACTAAACCCATCCCGACTAAAATTGTCAGGCCCAATGCAGATTATTCCCTCTACTCGGAGAGCCAGGCGAGCATGTTCCCAGCCATGCCGGAAGTGAAAAAAGAGTTCACTGTGGAGTCACGGTATTTCATTCCTGCCACCTGGCCCAGTCAGGTCCTCGAGGGGGTTTGTAGGTATGAAAAACTGATCAATTAATCAGACTCAGGACAAAGCCAGAGTTTTATATGTATTTGTTATTAGCAGATGGCTTCATTCACTAGCATGAGACTCTTAAGAACAAAACAAATGAGATTTACCAATATATGTGTAATGTTAGTGTCACCCGCTTCTAATGTTATTACTCAATTGAATGGCCAGTATTGGTGATTTTCAGCTAATAGATATGGGCCAGTAGGGGCCTTGTGCGCCTACTAGTAGGCTCAGAAGGCTGTTATCTTCCATACACATTGTTAATCAGCTATATTAATAGAGAATACTCTAGTTCCAGATCTGTTTTTACATTATTGTGATGGTTGGCTTTAGGGTTGGGGTTGGGTAGACGTTAAATACAATAATGGGAAATTTATTAAATGATATAAATAATTCTTGTGGTTAATCAGCTATACTAATACAAAAGAATGTTTAGCCTATTTATTTCTTCTAATAGATAGTTTTAGAGGCAAATCTGAGACATAGTTTATGCTTTTATATTTAAAAACTCCATTTCTTTATGCCTCAGATTAAAATTCTTGTTATTCCAATGGATTTTATTCCCAAAGTCTGCTTATTAAAGGGATAGTTCACCTAAAAATACAAATTGTTTCACTATTTACCCTCTCCGACGGCCTTCCAAACCTATATATATATTTATAGATTGAAAATATATTCAGTAAAGCTGAAAACCTGCAACCATCAACTTCCAGAGTAGGTAAAAGCAAACAGAAAAAGAAACTTTTGCTACAGGTGAAGGATAAATAAATGATGTCAGGTTTCATTTTTGGGTGAACTATCCCTTTAAATATGATGGTAAATTGGTTGATTTGAGCATTAAACCACATTTAATTTTAGCTTTATACATTTTCTGCATGATTTGCCTTTTTATTTCTCCTAATAAAGTTTTAGAGGCAAATCTGAGAAATAGTTTATGCTTTTATAATCAAAAAATCAGTATCTTTAAACCTCAGGTTAAAATAGTTGTTATCCCAATGGATTTTATCCCAGGATCTGCTTATTAAAGCGATAGTTCATCTAAAAATATATATATTTTTTTACTGTTTCCTCTCTCCGAAGGACTTCCAAACCTATATATATTTATAGATAGCAGATATATTCAATAAAGCTAAAAACCTGCAACCACCAGCTTCCAGAGTAGTTAAAAATCAAACAGAAAAAGAAACTTTAAGAACAGGTGAAGGATAAATAAATGATGACAGAGGTTTCATTTTTGGGTGAACTATCCCTTTAAATAAGAAAGGAAATTGATTGATTTGAGCATTAAACCACATTTAATTTTAGCTTCATACATTTCTGTCATGTTTTGCCTATTTATGTCCTCTAACAATGTTTTAGAGGCAAATCTGAGAAATAGTTTATGCTTTAATAACCAAAAACTCAATTTCTTTATGCCTCAGATTAAAATACTTGTTATTCCAATGGATTTTATTCCTAAAATCTGCTTATTAAAGGGATAGTTCATCTAAAAATACACAATTTCTTTCACTATTTACTCTTCCTCAGGGGGTTCCAAATTTTTATGCATTTCTATATAGAGGATATATTTACTAAAGCTGAAAACCTTCGACTTCCATAGTAGGTAAAAGCAAACAGAAAAAGAAACTTTTGCAACAGATGAAGGATAAATAAACGATGACATGTTTCATTTTTAGGTGAACTATCCCTTTAAATATGATGGGAAATTGATTGATTTGAGGATTAAACCACATTTGATTTTAGCTTTATACATTTTTTTCATGTTTTCCCTATTTTTTCTTTCTAACAAAGTTTTAGAGGAAAATCTGAGACATAGCTTATGCTTTTATATTCAAAAACTTAATATCTTTATGCCTCAGATTAAAATACTTGTTATTCCAATGGATTTTATTCCCAAAATCTGCTTATTAAAGGGATAGTTCACCTAAAAATACACATTTTCTCACTATTTACTCTTCCTCAAGGTTCCAAACCTATTTATATTTCTAGATAAAGGATATATTTACTAAAGCTGAATACCTGCAACCATTGACTTCCAGAGTAGGTAAAATCAAACACAATAAACGTTATAGGTTTCCAGATTTCTTCAGAATATCTTCTGTTGTGTTCAACAGAAGAAAGAAACCCATAAACGTTAAATAAAGTAGAGTAAAAGATGAGAGAATTGTGTGAAAATATTTGGGTGAACTAACTCTTTAAGTTACTAAATAAGTAATATGTGGTGGTAGTTGGTATTACTGACAGTCTGTCCTCTCCCAGTATGCCAGTGGCTGCTCTGCCTGCGCTGGACTGGCCTCTTCCATGCAGCAGTGGCCAGTATGAGCTCAGAATCGAGGCTCAACCCAGACAACACCACCGGGCCCACTACGAGACTGAGGGCAGCCGAGGGGCTGTCAAAGCATCCAGCGGAGGCCATCCTGTTGTTCAGGTAAATTGAAGACAAAGATGTGTATTTAGAGGAAAAAGGAAAGCTGTGGGAGGCCGGAAATGTAGGTTTTGTTTGATAGGATGTGTGGGAAGTGGATATAACAATTCTTTAGAATCGCTTCGTGTGAAAAAGCACGCAAATAATTGTGATTTAAAGACCTGAAACTGAGAGCGAAGAGCTTGATAAGAGAAATGAATAGGAGAGAGATAGATAGAGAGATAATGCAACCGTTGTGGTGACGTTATTTCCCTGTTACAGTGTGATGCGCACATTTAGGGAAATGAGGATCTGTGCTGTCGCTATCACTAAAACATGTCACATCAGCTACACACAGATATATGCATATCATACACACTGTATCAACATCAGTACTGTTGAAAAAGAAGATATCATGTGTTGTGATTTGATGCATACACACAGATTCTTCAAAAAAGAGCAAACAATTGCATTTAGACACAGCAAATCTTTTTTTTTTGTAATGTCATCGCAGTCACACATTTATTTATAGACTCTATTCTAATGTTAGGTCATTGCTACACTGTAAAAAAAAAAAAAAGAAATCATAAAAAAAAAGGTCTGCGAGGCAGTGGCGCAGTAGGTAGTGCTGTCGCCTTACAGCAAGAAGGTCGCTGGTTCGAATCTCGGCTCAGTTGGCGTTTCTGTGTGGAGTTTACATGTTCTCCCTGCCTTCGCGTGGGTTTCCTCCGGGTGCTCCGGTTTCCCCCACAGTCCAAAGACATGCGGTACAGGTGAATTGGGTAGGCTAAATTGTCCGTAGTGTATGAGTGTGTGTGTGTGGATGTGTGTGTGGATGTTTCCCAGAGATGGGTTGCGGATGGAAGGGCATCCGCTGCGTAATAACTTGCTGGATAAGTTGGTGGTTCATTCCACTGTGGCGACCCCAGATTAATAAAGGGACTAAGCCGACAAGAAAATGAATGAATAAAAAAAAGGTCAAATGACTGGCAGCTACGGCTGCCAAACAAAAACCATAAAATTACAATTTCTTTGTTGAAATAAAGTGCAAAAAATAATAAATCTACAGATATTTTCATTAAAATGTTTACAGAAAAACACTTATTTTACAGAATTTTCCTAGATTATTACAGTCAAGCTGTTAATTTACATATATTGTTTGTAATTTTTACGGACTTTTGTATATAATTTAAAATAACAGAAAAATACTGTATAAATTATACTGTAATTTCGGAATATTTCTGAATATATACTGTAAGTTTTGAATATAATTGGAAGTGACAAAAATTTACTGTAAAAAATTTAGAGATATTTTCTGTAAAATTAGGTTTCTTTTTTACAGTGTAGGCTGTTAGCATAGTGTGAAGCATATGCACATATTTGGCGTAGTTCACCCTAAAATTAAAATGTTTTCATCATTTGCTTTCCCTCAGCTGCTTCCAAACCATCATATATTTGTTTTTACATTGAACACAAAAGCAGATATTTTGAAGAATGTTAAAAACTGGTTGTCAAATATGAATTAATAGCTATAGTTTTCCAACATTGCTTAAAATATCTTTTTTCCCACATGAAAACATTCTAGTGATTTAAAGTAAACACAAGTGTTTTTGACCCTTACTATAGTGGTGTGTTATATGGTATTTTATTTACAACACTTTGTTAATGAATGCCCCAGCATAGTGTAGTATTAACTACAGTGAACTGATAAACTGTAATAAATGCTGTAGTATACTTTAGTTTTACTACTGTGGTTTACTGTAGTATAATATGCCCTATAGTTGTCAAACTACATAAATAGGTCATTTGTCTGTATTACTATAGATGTTATGTTACCATTGCAACTAATTCATTAGTGTATTTTACTGTAGTATAGATTAAAAGCACTATAGTATTTACTATTAATTGTTATAGTATTTTTTCATGTGAGTTTGTGTTTGGGTTTGTGACATCAGTGGCCAGATGTACCAGCAGTGCGCAAGTTAAAACATAATAATAACTTGTTCCTTATGTTTATGTAGCGCTTTTCTGGACACTCAAATCTCTTTACACATTGGGAGAAATTTCCTTATCCGGCACCAGTGTGCAGCATCCACCTGGATGATGCGACGGCAGCCATATTGTGCCAGACCACACACCACACGGTTTAACGTCTCATCTGAAAGACAGCACCCACTGAGCAGTATAGAGTCCCCTTCACTATACTGGGGCGTTAGGATCCACACAGACTGCTGGTTGAGCGCCCCCTGCTTACCTCACTAACACCACTTCTGGCTGCAACCTAGCTTTTCCATGTGGTCTCCCATCCAGGTACTGACTGGGTGCAGCCCTGTTAAGCTTCAGTGGGTGTCTATGTGAGTTGCAGAGAGCTAGCTGCCGGCTGAAGCCTAGTAGCCTAGTAGTGACTTAAAGGGACACAACTTACAAACCACTAAATATTTTTGTATCGCACCACTAAATTTAGTTTAAACAACGCTACGTTCCAACTAAATATTTAAGGCAGCTTCCCCCATGTTCACATTGAGGAGCTTACAATGATTATAAAGATTGATCTCCCTCTGCTCCCAGCCTCATTTTCCTCGCAAATCTCACGTTGTTTTCGGTTTGTGGAAGAAGATTTTAATTTTCTTTTCAAGAGTTTACACTTAGCTGATGATTGATTATAAAGCTTTTTTGGCATGCTGTCCCGGGAGGGAGCCCTGAGCTCACAAGATCCTCAAGCCCGGGGCTCCCTCTCGTTTGCAAGGTAAGAGGGGAGTTTGAGCTCAGGTAGATCTCGAGAACTCCTTTGCTGTTGTAGCTAATGAACAAAGTGATTGCTCTTAAGAGATAACTACTTACTAGGAGCATGTCTATGGTGCTGATTTGGATTAGTCAATTAACTTAAGTTGCATGTTTTTGGACGGTGGGAGGAAACCGGGGAACCCGGGGGAAACTCACATAAGCACGGGGAGAACGGGTAAAATCCACACAGAAACATCAGCTTGCTTGGTAAGGACTAGAACCAGTGACATTATTGCAGAGAGGCAACCACTGGGCCACCGTGCCACCCATTCAGGAAAGAAGGAGTAGTAGTAGGGGTGGAAGGGGGGATTCTTCAAAACGAAGATGGCTGTGATATGGAACTTAGGTTATTTATAGTGGCTTAGAAATCGTCTGATTGGTGAATTATAAATTGAATAATGCGGGACCGGCTGCAAGCAATCTCATCTAGTTTATAAATAAACTTCACTCAAGGAAGGTTTTGTGGTTATTGTATCCGTCAATTAAAATGGGAATTTCTTCATGACTGAGTTTTTCTACCTGCAATTTTCTCTTTCATATATTAAAAAATCAAGTGTAATGTTTTAACAAATTCATGTGTATTTTGCGTGCATTTAGGGCTCATGATGCAGGTGTGTGCGTCGTCTGTTATTAGTGACTGACTGTAATGTACTATAAAAATGTATTTTGTTATTGAATTTTCATAGAACAGTTTCATATAGATGCATTAGTTGCAGAATTTTAAAGCAGTTTAACGATTTAAATGCTTCTTATTGGAAATTACGTCATTCAATGCGACTATGCATGACTTTACAAAGAGCTTACGGTTTGCCTTAAGAACATGTGGTGTAATCGAAGAACAAAATTAGTCACAAATTAGCTAGTAGTTTACGTTCTAGTTTAGGAAAGAACTTACGAACAGCTGCTGCAAGCCCTTCACAGATAAGTAAATGATGACAGTGTTTTCTTTTTTCATTGACCTGTCCTTTTAAAGTCTGCGTGAACTGGAAGCTGCGATCGTGTTTTTTTTTCTCTCGTATTGTGACGCAGTTCCTAGAGAAACGGAACATTCATTCATTCATTTTCTTGTCGGCTTAGTCTCTTTATTAATCCGGGGTCGCCACAGCGGAATAAACTGCCAACTTATCCAGCAAGTTTTTACGTAGCGGATGCCCTTCCAGCCGCAACCCATCCCTGGGAAACATCCACACACACATTTACACACACACACACACTCATACGCTACGGACAATTTAGCCTACCCAATTCACCTGTACCGCATGTTTTTGGACTGTGGGGGAAACCGGAGCACCCGGAGGAAACCCACGTGAACGCAGGGAGAACATGCAAACTCCACACAGAAATGCCAACTGAGCCGAGGATCAAACCAGCGACCCAGCGACCTTCTTGCTGTGAGGTGACAGCACTACCTACTGCGCCACTGCGTCACCCAAAAACAGAATATCAAATGAGAAAAAAGTGGGTGTGGCTTGTTTTTTTACTGCGAACTGATTGGATGTAGTAAAGGGATTTCATTCAGAAAGATTATTACAACCTAACAAGCTCCTCCTCCTCACCTTTTTTCTTTGCTCTGTCATTTGAAGGAGGCGTAGTTAAGTATTTTAGCTACCCCCACTATCTCAGATACACCTTATCTGAGAATTTAACTGAAAACAAACAGGATGTGCATTTTCAGATTTCAATTTTAGATTACAAGGGCAAACTTTTTTTAATGACACACACAGATGAATTGTTCACCACAATTAATTAATTAAATTAATTAATTAATTCATTCATTCATTTTTTGGCTTTGTCCCTTTATCAATCCGGAGTGAAGTGCCTGAACTTGCAATGAGAGCAAACAAAATCAACAGGGTTAGGTTTGATGTCATGTGAATTTTAACTGTGTTTTGGGCTGTCTCAGTTGCGAGGGTACACCGGGACGGAGCCGCTGGTTCTCCAGATCTTTATCGGCACGGCTGATGACAGGAACCTTAGGCCTCACGCCTTTTACCAGGTCCACCGAATCACCGGCAAGACCGTCACCACCAACAGCCAAGACCGAATGCTGAACGGAACCAAGATCCTGGAGGTGCCGTTGGAACCCAAGGAGAACATGAGAGCTGTGTAAGAACATTATTATTATCACATTCAGTTCAATTCAGGTTTATTTGTAAAGCGCTTTTCACAGTAATTATCCTTACACATGAAGAAGAATGGGTAGCATGGTGGCTCAGTGTTTAGCACTGTCGCCTCATAGCAAGAAAGTTGCGGGTCCCAACGGGTCCAGTTGGCATTTCTGTGTGGAGTTTGCATGTTCTCCCGTGTTGGTGTGGGTTTCCTCCAGGTGCTCCGGTTTCCCCCACAGTCCAAACACATGCACTATAGGTAAATTGGATAAACAAAATTGGCCATAGTGTAAAGTATGATTGTGTGTGTGTGTGAATGAGTGTGTATGGATGTTTTCCAGTAGTGGGTTGTGGCTGGAAGGGCATCCGCTGCATAAACATATGCCTGAATAGTTGGTGGTTCAGTCCGCTGTGGCGACCCCTGATTAATAAGGGACTGAGCCAGAATGGTATATGCCAGAAATAAATTAAAGAAGCCCCAGAATAGAGATCTGCGCGGGACTAAATTCCCGCTCCTGCCTGCACCCGCCAGGTTTTATCCCGAACCAGACCGCTCCCGCTTATATTCAGCATTTGTTGTCCCGCTGCCTGCCCCGCCCCGTTTTCTACCCGCCATGCCCGTTCCCGCTAACGGACAGGGGGGGAGATCAACACTGAAAACCACCCAGCTGTACAGCTGTATAAACAAACACACACACAAGCACAAACAAGTGACACACACACACACATTGACAGCGTCTCCCTCTCTCTTTCATTCACACACACACATATACACACACACACACAGAGAGAGAGAGCACAAAGCTCACACAGACAGCAACAAACAAGCTAAACGGAGCATCATGCTGTCTCTTTCACACATATACATGCGCGTACTTGCTTGATCGGGAGTGGGGAGCCAGGAGCGATATTGTTGAACCGCCCGCTTCTGTCCAAAATTAAACCTATTACCGTCCGCTCCCACGCTTAATTGGAAATTTATTCCCGCGCTACAGAAATGTGGTCGGGTCCTCTACCCCAGAAAGAATGAAACATGAACAGCAGTGATAAAAGGAAGGTTTACTTGTTAAAAGTCTGTTTTTGTTTATAGAATTGACTGTGCCGGTATTCTGAAGCTGAGGAACGCTGACATCGAGCTGAAGAAAGGAGAGACGGATGTGGGACGGAAAAACACCCGTGTGAGATTGGTCTTCCGTGTCCATATTCCTCAACCTGGAGGACAGTGGCTTTCTCTCCAAGTGGCCTCGCAGACCATTGAATGCTGTATGCATTTACATTTTTCAATTAAATCTTACTTAACTCATTGGCCCACATTCTTTTGCGCTTACTTTTGCATGAAAAGCTTTATAATATTAATGCTCTTATATGTGAATTTTAGATATTTAAATGTAATTATTACATTTAAATAAGTATATAAAGAGTTCAGATGCAAAAAAGCTACGTTCTGAATCAGAATTTTTTTTTTTTCTCAGATCAGATTTTTTTGCATGGCTGTTCACATTGTTGACATAAATGTGGCCAATATCAGATTTGCTGTGTGAACAGATCATGGTCCTAAACTGACCCGCATGCGCAAAAGTACAATTACGGACAGCACAAAATGTCTAATTATGCACACAGTGTGTATACAGTATGAAGTAAGCATGTTGTCGGATTATGCTTAATATGATTATTGCCCTTTTCACAGACAGCCGTGGTGTATTTCACGAACTGTGATACTACTAATTTCGTGCAATTCGTTATTTGACACCTAAAATAAGTCTCTTGTGATTGAAAACACTGATCATTTGTGATTTATGACAACCGCGGTGCGCGTCTTTCTGACCACCGGTCTAAGGAACTCATCAAGGGTTAATAATACAAAATATTTTATTGTAAAGCATTTTATAGAAAATATTAATTTAAAAGAGAGATCTAGAATGCTGCGTTCACATCAGATGCATGTCAAGCGTGAAAGATTTACATGTTAAGTCAATGCAAACACGCGAATAAACATCCTGCGGCGCGATACGGCGTGAATTTCGCGAATTGTGCGGTGCAAATGGTGAATACATCGGATGGTGTGGCGCGACATGAGTGTTTTGCGCGTTTAACGTGCGTTTGACGTGAATCACTCGAGTTCAAAAATCTGAACATCAGCGGAAATTAGCGCCGCGTTAACCAATCAGGAGCTTGCTCTTGTGGGGGCGTGATTGTGACGTATCGTACAGTTCATTAAACTGGGCTTGGCTCTGTCAGAAGCACCGCTGAAAGCCTCCGTCATCCAGGTTCAGTTTCTGGAGGAGTTTATGAGCTCACAGAGCTGGATGCAACTCTGAAAGGATGTAGTGGACTCAGACACGACTCTAAACGTATCAACTCTGTTTTTCAGCCTTCATAAAGCAAATAAACACTCTTATTTCCTTAATAAAATCCATGTTTGCCATTTAGCAATGAAGCTAGAGTTGCGGGGCAGACAGAAGCCCTGCCCATCACACGAGAATCCGCGACTGTTCTGAAGTGAATTTGACAAGCGAATGAAGCGGTTTCATGCGGGAATGAAGCGAGTAAACTCAAATGTTCACGTGGCTATTTACGCGCGAATATCGCGATTTATCCGCGAGTTATGCGTCTGGTGTGAATGCAGCATTAGGGTGTACTCATTCATATTAGCACTATTCATATCTAAAAACATAAGATTTTACAGTATATTTATATATTTATTTATGTATTTCGTTAATCTTTAGTTGTAATAATTCTGATAAAAAATAGTCAAATATAACGTTTTAATCTTAATAAATGTCTTGGGTGGTCTGCCAGCTCAAAGGTCCGGTCATGAGCATCCAGCAGTGGAGCATCAGGACACAGATCACTCTTCAGTTCTGGGCGGAGCGCAGATGATCCTCAGAGGCCAGAACTTCACTCCAGAGTCAAAAGTCATCTTCTTTGAGAAAACGCATGGTGAGTCAAACTCCTCTGCTGATTATTAGTGCAAACCAATGGAATTTCTGTGTGTAGTTTGCACGTTCTCCCCATGTTGATGTGGGTTTCCTCCAGGTGCTCCGCTTTCCCCCACAGTCGAAAGACATGCGCTATAGGTGAATTACATAAAGTAAATTGGCCGTAGTGTGTGTTTGTGAATGTGAGAGTGTATGGGTGTTTCCCAGTACTGGGTTGCAGCTGGAAGGGCATCTGCTTTGTAAAACATATGCTGGATAAGTTGGCAGTTCATTCCGCTGTGGTGACCCTGATGAATAAATGGAATAAGCCGAAGGACAATGAATGAATGAACATAATATTTCGATATGTGAGACATTCCAGCAATTCGGGCAGGCAGGAGAGTAGTGTAGAAATAATTGTTAAATCTGTAGCCCTTGTAAAATGTAATCTTTAAAGGGAAAAATTAAATTAGGAACCAATTTCACCTTTTTTGAATGAATAACTTTCACATAAGGTGAAATCAGCTTGTAATTTGGTGCTGTAGCATCTTAACAACGACACACAACTCTATTAATATTTGACTTCTGCAGGCGTTGTCAGCCATCCGTGAAGATGATTAGCATACAGTTTGTTTAAAGGTGCATTGATGTGCTTTGCATATACTGAAAAATGGTGGTCTAGGCTGGAGTCATGAAGTGTTGGATTACACGAGAGACTGCAACACGAGAGTGAAAAACAGATAAGACTTGCAAAGCTTGCATAAACACAAACACAGCACACACTGTTTTTAAAGATGTCAGAAACCTCAGAACCAACACCTACACACTGTTCGTTTACACGATATATGTAGACCAAATGTGAATGTTTTGTTTAGGTTTTTTGGGAGTTTATAACAAATGATTTTTTATAATACATACAGTGCTCAGTAGGTATGGGTATTGTTAAGTTTTTATTAATAATATTACTACTTTTATTGATACCACTTATTGGTTCGGTTCTTTAACAGTTCTCTTATCTGTATTTTTTATGAAAAAAAATAACAAATAGAAATGAACAACTTTATTTTATTTTATCTTTTATAAAATACTAAAATAAAACAACAAAAAACAAAACAAAACCAATTATTTTAAACATAAATACAATTTTTCCTGTAAAAGAATGTAGTATGGTGTAAAGAAAAATGACTCTCAGTTTTTAATCATTCTTCTGCAGAAAAAATCGACATGTTTGACTTTTCTGGCAGAAGTCAGGATCTTTCTTTTATAGTGCTCCCTGCAGTTGAAAATACCCTCTTTGAGTTGCAAAATGCAGTTAAATGAGATAATGTTGATGATTTTAATCATTTTTTCATTAACGCATTCGTATAAATGTGTTAACGGTGTTTTGGGAGTTAACTGTGTTTTTAATACAGTTTTGGATCATCTTGCAATGTAAAAACAAGCAGTTTTTTTTATCATATATTAATAAGCACAGTTTATTATTAGGCTATTTATAGGCTATATTTGTAAATGCAGCTGCTGTAAAAGCATTTTTAATGTTGAAGATGTATTTAGGCTACTGCAGAAAAAAATACTGTTTTCATTGTAACCGAGTGTGTTTATTTGACAGTGTTGGGCAGTAACGTTACTAGCTTAACTACATTTCTCAGTAGCTTGGCGGTAGCATCGATATTTTATTAGTCAAGTAGCGTCCACACCAGCTACATTTAGAGATTGCGGATCAATAAGTGACGGCACCGACATTCACGGAGCTGTGGGGCCGGTGTGTAGCCGGTGATAGTACATCCATATGATGGCTAGAATGAGAAATTCTTCTTCTTCCTGTTTTACGGTGTTCGACAACAAACTTTTTGGTGCGTTACTGCCATCTCTGGTTGGCAATGTTGCCAACAGAAACTTGCTTGATGGAAAGATGACTGAGGAGTTATTTTTGAAGAGTTATTCCTTGTGACCATACCTCGAGAATTACATGTTAAGATGCAATAACTTGTGTTTCTGTTTAGTACAGCATACTATTTACAGTAAATAACTGATCTGACTATTCTGCCTCATATGTTTCATTGTCAGTTTTATTATTCACAAAGATATGATTGACTTGGATTTAAGTTGCTTCGATTTAAAAATAAAAATAGCAAAAATAGCTTAGATGTAGCTAAGCTACTTTTGCCTTGTAGCTTTTAGCTTAGCTTGCTACTTTTCCCAGGGGGGTAGTTTTAGTGTAGTTAAGCTACATTTTAAGTAGAGTATAGCTAATAGCTTAGCTCACTACATTTTTCAAGTAGCTTGCCCAACACTGTTATTTAACTATTAATATTTTACAAATTTAGGTGATTGACTGCTGGCATAACGATGTGGATGATGTAAAGTTACCGTTAGTAGCTAGGCAGTCAAAACTTTGCACTGCAGTTAATGCACTTTTGAAAGATACTTTCACTTAGCCAGATTGTTTGCGTTTCCGCTTATACAAGAAAACAACTTGTTGCAACGGGAATTGTCGCTGTCCACTCTGGAAATACAATTCGTTTGGATGACTCCGCAACCTCACGAGCTGCTG